>NC_036647.1:7163681-7180190 GCF_002806865.2 Cucurbita pepo subsp. pepo | reverse complement strand
ACTCCCCTCACTATAGATATATTTCTGTCCATTTGATATAACCATGATTAGTAAGTCGATCCTTCACAGGTTGTTCGTAACTAGAGCGGGGTCAATTTACCATTTTACCCCTAAAGTTACTTCTTGTTCCTTAAGTCCCACTGTTCCTCTAATGAACAATTGGTTTGTGGTCCAACTACCAAACCGAATCCCTCTTGGGCCAATGAGAGGGTGGGGCCCCTTGTTCAAGACTTGGAGTCAGTACGTAAGGTAACAACCTCTCTACTATCCCTAAAAGAGGGTAGGAGTGAATTCCATTTTACATCCTATGTCCCCAGCTATTCACCCAGTCTTACCCCTGAAATGGAGGCTTATTGAGTCGGCGAACTCGGGCCACTCTCACCCATGTAAATCCAAGGATAATTCCGAATAAACAGGAGTTCATAGTTAGATCAGGATTAAGATCGAGTTACCTAGGTCATCGAATGAAAAAATCAGTCTCAATAGTAAACGACATTATAAAGTGAGAGTGGTTTTCTTCATGGTCCGATCTTATGCAATACTCATTGCATAGGACGCCCCCACTCACATGTCTCCACATGTACAATTTAGTGATCACATTGTTTATATCATATACAAAAGTGGACCGCATCCATAGTGTCCCAAAATAAGATACTCAACCTTATCCCTGTACTACAAATTATTTTGGCTATATACTTGAACTTGATCCACTCTTATGTCTCTACATATAGTTCAAGTAATCATACTATAGCTAGAGTGTTCATAGTTTATTGAATTTAGATTAATGATCGTAACATTCACTTTATTCAATAACAATCTTTAGTGAATAAACATCAATAATATCTTTATTGAAAGCAGAATATGTTTTTGTTTACCAACTATGATTTTTAGGACATAAAACCCAAAAATTAGAGTATTACCTAGTATTGTTGAGTTTTTGTGTCTGATGACCTTGGTTCCTTATCCTTGAGTGGTACCTAGCTTCTTACTTTAGTAGTTGTAGAGCTTGTGTCGTATTGTTCTTGGTTCCGATCTTGTAAATTTCTAAGGTTCGTAATTCTTTGAGGCATAAGTTGTAACATGCATTTATAAACATATGAACCATCATAAGCTTGTGTTATTCTAGAAAGTCATAGAGTCATAATGAATTCTTTAGAGGGTTCTAGAAGGGTCTTAAGTCTTGAGGTGTTTCCTTGTGTTTCTTAAGTTCTATCTTTGTTTAGTTTCCAAACTTGCTCCAATCAACTTGAAATCTTGAACTTATCTACATGTCCTTCACAATATGCCATATAGAAATTATTAGGTCATTCAGAGCACGTCTAGACCTTGAAATATCATAAGTAGTCCTAGAGGCATTTTGGTCATTTTACCCCTAATTCTTGGTTTTACTACTTAACGAACTCTAATAGCTTTCAAGCTTCACCACATTATCAAACATCATAAAACAAGATCTAATACCGAGTTTCATAGCATTTGGAAGTTGTCTAGGTCATGAACCGAAGGTAAATTTCTTTAAGGGCATTATAGTCATTTTACACAATTTCTTGATTTACCTAATCAACTTTATCCAATGACCACCAAATTTCATGTATAGTCTTAAAACACCATAACATGCTCAGCATTAAAATTTCATAGACAACAGAGTTCATTTAGTGGGTTATTTTAATGTTACTCCAAGCAATTTGATCGGTTCAGGACCTTAACTCATGGTTCTTTAAGTTTTTCTTTCATATATCCTTAATTCATACTTGTTTTAGGGTTCATATATAAATCCAAACAATTCCTATAAGTATTTCTTAAGAATGGTCCAAGGTGACTACTTACCTGACGTTCGGGACCTCCATTCTCGAGCTTTCCATATCCAAATTATCTCAAATTTTCTTCCACAGACTCCTTATCGTGTTTAGTTTTTGAAATCATAAAATTTTTATGAGAACTTATCTGGAAGGGGGCTAAAATTGGGAAAGACCGATGGAAGGTCACATTTTGGGTTGACTTGCCCGGTTCAGTTGAACCGGCCACGTCATCGTTTTCTTCCTCTCGACAAGAAGAAGACGCTTGTTTTGTGTCGTGCCGCCATTTGAAAATCACCTTCCATAACTTCATTTTTAGTGTCTCTCCTCCATTTTCAGTTGGTCATTTTCTCTTCTTGAGCATCTTGAAATTCCTTATAGACAAGGAATTAAAAATACGAAAAGATCCTTGATAATCGAAAAAATGACCTTTTTGTTCTTTCCACTAACTTTTTCCTTTGCACTTTTTCCAAAGACCTTAACTTTAACTTTAAGTAACTTGTTAGGTATAGTAATGACTTGCTTAAGACCATTGTCCTTAATTCTCTTAATTTCTTTCCTTGGATCGTACATGGGTGGTTTATTATCATTGGAGCTAATTTTCTTCATTTATTGGTGTTAGAATCGCTCAACAACGCACACACTCGATCTAGATGAACACAAAGAATAGGATAGAGAAAATGTAGGGAGAATATTGGCTAAAGGTTTTGTATTGATGACTTCAGGTACAAAGAATATGAGAGAATACAGAGAGAATACAAAGAATACAGAAAGTATATTTTCAAAGCTCTGCCTGAGGGGATATATATATATATATAGTTCAACTTACTATATAGCTTTATCAGATATAACTATCTATTATATATAACTATCTACATATATAACTTTACCGATATAGCTTTTTACTATACATAGCTATTCACTATTTATGACAATTTACTTTATATGTCATTTACTATAGTTTCACTATGTATAACCTTTGACTAACCTATAAATAAGCATCAGGCTCCATAGCCTAACAATTCTTCCACTTGGAGACTGATCCAGTCAACCAAGAATTTCATTCTCAAACGATCATGAGCATCTTCACTGCACTCTGCCAATCAAGGCTTTGCACAACCTCAATATTCCAACATGCACCCACTATCTTCTCCAAACACATTGCCATCCTTCACTAACCTGCTAGTGAAATGGTATCGCCTTCTGTGTTTTATATTTAAATGATAGACCGGGTTTCTCACCAACTGTATGACATTCTGACTATCTCTATAAAGAATCTTTTCGTGCTGCTTCTTTCCCAGTTCTTCTAGATAGTTAGTCATCCACAGCGTCTTCTTTTCAGCTTCACTTATTGCCACATCCTCAGCCTCAGTACAATGCATTTTTGAAGCCTAGACATCCCATCATCCATGGCTTGCTCCCACTTAGTTGTATCCTCCAACTGTAGGGCCTCATCAAAGGGCTCTAGTTCCATTTCATCAGCAACAGATAGTGTAATGAAGGTACATACATATCTGGTACTCTGATAGTACTAGATGATCTTCTCAACACTGATTTAGGTGTCACTTGCTCTACCGCTGGTTCTTCTGCAACAGTCTCAGGAGTTTCTTGAGTACCTGCTACAACATCACTAGGTGAGTATCCCTGCAACTCAAGCTCAACTCCCACTTGCTTTGTGGTCTTAGAACCTTGCTCCACATCTGTATGGACCATTTCCAACCGAACTTTCTTTAATTCTCTAGCAATCCTTGTGAAGCTAACTCGTTTATGCTTGCTCATAACGCAATTCTCACAAGGACCCACATCAATAGGTTTCAGACCTTCTAAAACTCCTTTCGCAGCCAGCATTTNATTGTGCCATAGACTTGAATTTGAAGCACTCTCAGCACCAACAACCATGTTCATACACCCTGCAGTGGTGTATAAAGTTCTAGATTTTATGCCATGTGCTACCACCATAGCACCCTTCATAATCTTCCACGAACTCTTCCCTAACTCTATTGCATAATCNTAAAGATCAGGTTCTTCTTGAGACCAGGAATATATCTGACATCCTTTAATGTCCACTGATTTTCTGCTGGAGTTTTTATGCAGACATTCCCTTTTCCTTTAATCTTCAAATCTTTGTTCTCGGTAAGATACACCCTCTCAAAATTTCCAGACTTGAAATTCCAGAACAAATCTTTATTTGGAGACGAATGAAAAGATGCACATGAATCCAAAATCCAGGATTCAATTACACTGTCCACGCTGAGGACTAGAGCATCCCCAATATCTTCTGCTAAAGTTATAGAATCATCATCTACAGATTTGTGATTAGGCTTCCTCTTTGGTCTTGTACAATCTATCAAAAAATGACTTTTTTCTCCACAATTCCAACACGTTACGTTTGGTCTATTTGAAGATTTTTCTCGGTTCTTTGATTTTGATAGCCCTTTGTTTGGGCCCTTCGGTTTACTTCTTCCCTGTTGATCAACACTGAGAGCACTACCAGATGAATTTTCAATTTCTCGTTTGCGAATACTTCCGCTGAGAACTACATCTCGAATTTCATCAAACTTCAGTTTATCAGATCCTTGGGAACTACTGATTGCGGCAACAACAGTATCCCACGACTCGGGTAAAGATGACATCAAAATCAATGCTTTAATTTCATCCTCGAAATTAATTTCCACCGAACTCAGTTGACTTATGATCATATTGAATTCATTTATATGATCAACAACAGATCCACCTTCAGACATTTGTAGATTGAACAATCTTCACATCAAATACATCTTATTCATAGCCGACAGTTTTTCGTACATATTCGACAGTGCCTTCAACAGATTTGACGTTGTCTTCTCTTTAATGATGTTGAACGCCACGTTTCTGGATAGCGTCAATTGGATCAACCCTAAGGCTTATCGATTCTTGAGCTTCCACTGCTCCGTGGTCATGGTATTCAACTTCACCCTCAACAGGGGTTTGTGAAGACCTTTCTGATACAAATAATCTTCAATCAACATTTTCCAGAAACCGAAATCGGATCCATCGAACTTCTTAATTCCAATCTTTGAACTTTCCATCTTCACAGATCGTGGTGACTTCCGCCTAGCTTTGATACTAGTTGTTAGGACCGCTCAACAACGCACACACTCGATCTAGATGAACACAAAGAACATGATAGAAAAAATGGAAGGAGAATATTGGCTAAAGGTTTTGTATGGATGACTTCAGATATGTACAGTAACATAGAATACAAAAAGTACATTTTCAAAGCTCTGCGTGCGTGAGGGGATATATATATAGTTCAGCTTACTATATATAGGGGATATATATATATATATATAGTTTAGCTTACTATATATATAGTGGATATATATATATAGTTCAGCTTACTATATATAGCTTTACCCGATATAATTATCTATTATATATAACTATCTACCCAGCTTACTATATATAGGGGATATATATATATATAGTTCATAGCTTTACCAGATATAACTCTCTATTATATATAACTATCTACCATTTTATATAGCTTTCTACCCTTTTATATAGTTTTCTACTATACATAACGATTTACCATTTATGACACTCTATATATAACCTTTGAGTAAGCTATAAATAAGCATCAAGCTCCATAACCTAACAATTGGTGTTACAGTTCTAGTAAACCATAGAGACTAGTATATTACCAATAGTACAACATTTTTTAATTTTAGTAATAAATTACATATTATTAATAGTTGAATACAATTAAAGTTAATTAAATTTAATTAAATTTGTGATGAGAAATCTCCGTTAACTTGCTTTAGATTCTTTCCTATCTCTCTTTTGAGTGTGGTATGAGTCTAAGTGTATTAGTGTATAGTGTATAAAGAATTAGCTTCTGTCTTTTGTGTAATCAGATTCTACTTGATTTGATTTGCCAAGGAAGAACGAAAAGGATTCTTGCAAGCGGGCAAACTTAAAATTAGTAATCTTAAATTCGATTAAAAGAACAAAATATTCTCATGCTCTTTTTTTTTTTTTTTTGGAACAAATATCTTTGCGTTCAAAGTTCAAAAGGATGGGAAACTCCAATATTCTCATGTATTTATTTTTTATCATATAACAAAAATATTTAATTTTTAAACATTAAACTATCTTCGAATATTTATTATTCCAACTTTTGAACTTCAACAATAAAAATAGTATAGGATATGCATTTCACTCAAAACATACTTCACATTCTAAAGTAGGTATTTGTAAATATATTTAAAAAAGACAAAGAAATTAATTAATAAATAAATAAAAATAGTATTAGCAAATTAAAAATTAATATGTAGATTTTCTTTTAAAGTGAACCGATTCGAGATTCAAGAAAATGATGAACCACCATCTTCAAACCCAGAGTGGGATTGTGAGCATTAAAATACTGTTAGGAACTTCAAAGCACCATAGATACTTAGGTAACAATAGAGATTAGGCCCGAACTTTTGAGAGTCGAGAGTAAAGATTGTGGATGTCTACTAGGTTAATATGTAATTTATTACTAAAATTGAAAAATATACCTACACAATGTTTGTAGTATTGGTAATACACTAATCTCGGTTGTTTGAATAAACAATGCAAAAGTTATCCAAACTAAAGAATTTGATTTGTTGTAAGATTCGGTTATGTCAATTTGAACAGCGTTCAACCACTACAATAAATATCGAACTCCAAAATATTTATGAGCAAAGTTTGTTGAAACTATCTATCAAAGGTGTTCCAAAATGAGTCATGAAGAAATGTTTCCTTCCAATTAAGGATGTTAATGACCAAAACGTCGGGAAGGTTTGCGGTGAGAGAGAATAACAGGAGGGGTGGACATAATTTCATTTACAAGCGTGTGGTGAATGGTCTATCCAATCCCAATATAGATGCGGTGCCCAAATATTATATTATTATAATAGAAGTTATAAATGACGATGGTATTCCATGGTCATATATGGCAAAGGTGGAGTATTACTGGATTTTCAAGAGAGCACCCTTTCTCTTTTCCTTTCAAGATGTCCTCAAGGATTTCAACAAGTTTTAGACGGCTCTCCTTCTCTATTTATTCTAAGCCCTCTCTCTATATATGGGAGCATTACTGTCTTTTAACTATGAAAATGGCATAGACAGCAATAAAATAATCACATAGTTATCTATATACATACTTATCTCCCTTTTCTTTTATTTTTTCCCAAATTTTGTCAAACTGATTCTTAATTATGTATATTAAGGTGCTACCAAGCTTCATTTATCACTAAGTACATATAAAAGATTATAAGTAAAAATGACTAATTTATTAGGCAAGTTCTCTAACATTATTTCGGATATGCTTATTATCTTAAAACAATTTACTTTTTTGAACATAAATATTAAAATGATTAGTTATTAAATATTGTTTGAAGGATTAGTTATTAAACAGGGTTTGAATTAGAATGCTTGTACTTCCAATGATCTTTAGAACCTAATTTATAATAAATAAATAAAATAATTAGGAAGGATATATGTACTGAATCAAAATAAGAGGTACTTATCCTAATTACTTTATCTAACGATTTTTAATTTTAAAAGTAACTTAAAATATTGCAATATTGTGATTCAACGAGGCATATGAAATTAGGCAAGAATTAAAAAGTAATTTGAAGAAAAATATGTATTCAAATGTGACGAATTCACACCAAGAAGTAGGTAAGATAATTTCAGTAATTATATAAATCACAAACAATATTTATTAAGATAATTTCAGTAATTATATAAATCACAAACAATATTTATTAGCATTTTTCTTTTGGTTTGTCATAATTTTAACACATGAACGAACTTCAATTTGGAGTCAGGTGAGTATTATGGATCATAATCGACCGTACCTTGCAAGTAGCTTTGAGGACACAAGAAGTCGAATGTTGAATTTCCATAGAAGGGTAACCAAATAACTAGATGGTTATTGTTGAATTTCCAAATAATGCACCATAGATTTCATTTATAGAAATAAATGAAACCATTAACGGATATAAAATTCTGATTATACAATTGCATATTCACTAACAAACCTACCTTCGAGTGATCATCTTCATTAGAGGCTACAAATTAAGAAGCCTTCTTGGATTACTCAAAGTGAACTTTTAAGACGAAGGAAGCTATATTTGAGCCAAAAGAATCATCTTCCATGTGTCGGGAATACTAGGAATACACCAATGCAAGCAATCACTATCACTCGAAGTTCCTTTGATACTGTATGGGATCTATGAGCCTCATCCCTCAAAGGAAGTAAGATTCGGATTACCATGTTCATCAAATATCTCAAGACAAGAATACTTGTTTGAGATTCGAATTGTTGAACTTGAATGATTCTAAATGCAACCTAAATTAGGTAGAAGTGCAAAAAAACTTAGTCATTGGCTAGAGGAAAAGCACAAATATTTGTTTGACTACATTTTCCAAGTTTTTGACAAAAATAAATTATATTTAAATATTATAAGACATCTTAATATATATTTAACTAATTTTAATCTCATTCAAATTTTAAATATATTTTTATTTAATGTAGGAAGATACATTAATTGATTTAATATTTAATTATATTAAATATAATAAATATATTTTTTAATGTTTTTAATATATTAAATATTTATTTGAACCTTTCAAATTAATATATTTTTCTCTATTTATAATTTAATATATCTAATATATTAAATATTGTCCAAACAGTTCAAATTAAATATGTTTTTTTTATTTATCTAATATATTAAATATTAATTGCACTATTTTAAATTAAATCTATTTTTTTTATATTTAATATATCTTTCAATTAATTTTATTTTATTTTATTAAACTCTTTAATTAATCAATTTTCATTCATTAACTATACATCACTCCACTATAGACTTAGAGTTGAACTCTTATGCACTACCGAACAAGTTATGTCTATTGATATAATCATTACAAACAAATGGAGGATCATTCACAAGTTGTTTATAATTACAGCTGAGTCAAAAATTCGTTTTACCCATGTAATTACATCTTTCACCTTGTACCACTGATTCTCTAATGAACAATTTGTTTATAATCATAAACCAAGTCCCTCTCGGGTTAATGAGAGGGTGGGGCCCCATTGTTCAAGACACAAAATCAGTACTTAACAGAACAACTCATATACTTTCCTTATATGGAAATGAGTGAATTGCATCTCATGATATTATGTTCCTAACTCCCTATTTGGTTAAGTCCCAAAAGAGTCATTCTCACCCATGTAAATTAAAGGACAAAACCCTCACAGGCAGGAGTTCATAACTCACTCAAGATTAAGATCGAGTCGCATATGATCATCATGCGAAATATTCATTTTCTCAATTAACGCTTTTATAAAGAGAGATTAAATATGTCTCCACATAAATGATTTAGATCAAATTATTTGTAACGATTACAAAGTGAGCCGTAACATAGTGTTACCAAAGTAAGGCATCCAACCTTATCCATATACTATAGACTCCTTAAGTTATTACTTGAACATGATCCTCTTGTATGTCAATCACATACTATTCAAGATTGCATTAATAACCTTGGATTTTCATGCAACAAATAACAATTAAACTACAAATAAAATAATAAAAAATTATTGTTAAAAACTAAATAATTACTTACGAGGTTTTAGGACATAAATCCCAACAAACATACCCACAAGAATGTAAAAAAATATCTACCGTGACTCAATTTTTGTTACGCTCGTGCTTAGAACGACCCAATTAGGATTTTAAAATTAGGGTTTCAGTTTTAGGCACGTATGTACACTTTTATAGGCTACATTTCTACGAGATTTGGGTCGAAATCATGGAATTTGAACATTACACACAACAATGTCGAAAAATAACAACCGCGACTCAGTTTTTTCACTCGCGCTCTTCTAGTGGCAAAATTAGGGTTTCGATTTTAAGCCCGTACGTAAATTGCTTTTGGCTCTTGTCTTCAAAAATTGAGTCAAATAATAGAATATTTACATTCTCCACAAGAATGTAAAAAAATATCGACCGTGACTCGATTTTTTTATGCACTTGCTTCGAACGACCCAATTAGTGTTTCGAAATTAGGGTTTTGGTTATAGGCACGTACACTTTTAAAGGCTATATTTCTTTAAAATTGGCATCAAATCAAGGAATTTGAACATTCTACACAACAATGTCGAAAAATATCGACCGCGACACAGTTTTTTCACGTGCGTTCTTTAAATGTCTAAACTAGGGT
Organism: Cucurbita pepo subsp. pepo; assembly: GCF_002806865.2. NCBI lineage: Eukaryota > Viridiplantae > Streptophyta > Magnoliopsida > Cucurbitales > Cucurbitaceae > Cucurbita > Cucurbita pepo. The sequence goes on along the minus strand of NC_036647.1, from coordinate 7,170,156 downwards.
TTCTAAATTAGGGTTTCAATTTCAAGCCCGTACGTAGATTGTTTCTAGCTCTATTTCTTTGAAACTTAAGTTAGAATACTCGAATATTAATATTACTCACAAGAATTTCGAAAATTATCGACCTTGACTCTATTTTTTTTACATGTGTGGTTCAAACGGCTCAATTAGTAATTCAAAATTGGGGTTTTTTTTTTAGGCACGTACATACACTTTGATAGTCTATATTTCTTCAAAATTTTAATTGAAATCATGGAATTTGAACATTTCACACAATAAATGTTAAAAAATATTGACCATGTCGCAGTTCTTTCGTGAGCGTGCTTCATGTGGCAAACTATAATTTTTAAATTAGTGTTTCGATTTTGAGCTCGTACGTAGATTGCTTTCGATTCTTTTTCTTCGAAACTTGAGTCGAAATACTCGAATAATAACATTCCCCACAAGAATGTCAAAATATATCGACTGTGATTTGATTTTTTTTTTTTACACACGTGCTTCGAGCGACCCAATTAGGTTTTTCTTACTAGGGTTTCAGTTTTAGGCATGTACGTACACTTTTTAAGGCTATATTTCTTCAAAATTTTTGTCGAAATCATGAAAATTGAACATTCCATGCAACAATGTTGAAAAATGTCGATTGCGCTTTGTATTTTCACGCGCGTGCTTCACGTAGCCAAATTAGGGTTTCTAAATTAGAGTTTCATTTTTTAGCTCGTACGTAGATTGCTTTTGGCTCTTTTTCTTTGAAACTGAGTCAAAATACTTAAATATTAACATTTCCCACAAGAATGTCGAAGCANTTTTTTTTTTTTTTTTTTTTTTTTTTTTTTTTTTTTTTTGTTCACGTGCTTCGAACAACCCAATTAGTGTTTCAAAATTAGGGTTTTGGTTTTAGGCACTTACTATTTTATAGGGAAGAAATCATGGAATTTGAATATTCTTCGAAGTTTTCCTGCACGTGCTTCAAGTGGCCAAACTAGGGTTTTTAAATTAAGGTTTCAATTTTAAGCCCGTACGTAGATTGCTTTTGGCTCTTTTTCTTTAAAGGTTGAGTCAAAACTTTTTCTTGCACGTGCTCCACGAGAATGTTTAAAATATCAACCTTGACTCGAATTTTTTATACGCGAGTGCTTCGAACGACCCAATTAGGATTTTGAAACTAGGGCTTCAGATTTAGGCATGTACGTACACTTTTATAGGCTATATTTTTTCAGAATTTGTATCGAAATCATGAAATTTTAACATTTCATGCAAAAATGTTGAAAATATCGGTTCTGACTCAGTTTTTTCACACACGTGCTTCAAGTGGCCAAACTAGGATTTCTAAATTAGGGTTTCGGTTTTAAGCCCGTAAGTATTTTGCTTTTTGATACTTTTCTTCGAAAGTGGAGTCAAAATACTCGAATATTAACATTTCCCACAAGAATGTCGAAAAATATCGACTATGACTAGATTTTTTTACGCTCGTGCTTCGAACAACTCAATTAGAGTTTCAGTTTTAGGAACATACTTACACCTTTATAGGCTATATTTCTTCAAAATTTATGTCTAAATCATGAAATTTGAACACTCCACGCAACAATGTCGAAAAATATTGACCGCGACTCAGTTTTTTCACGTGTTTGTTTCAAGTGGTCAAACTAGGGTTTCTACATTAGGGTTTTGATTTTAAGTCCGTAGATGTCTTTTATGTCTTTTTCTTCTAAACTTGAGACTTAATAGTAGAATATTAACATTTCCCACAAGAATTTCAATAAATATCTGTTGGATCGATATGGCAACCCTAGAGGGGGGTGAATAGGGTTTTAACGATAAAAGTGTTTAGACGTGATTAATTTTTCTAATGATGAAACTTTTTACAAATATGTAGAAGATGATAATTACTATAACAAAGTAATTCAAGTCAAAACAATAATCAAGTAGAACATGCACAATAATAATTTAGAAATTAAATAGAAAAGAGTTAGAGAAAATGATACCGTAGTTTTATAGTGGTTCGGTCAAACTCGACCTACTCCACTCCCCAAGTGCCTCTTGGGAATTTGAATAAAGAACTTTCTCGACTCTTTCCACGGATCTGAGCCAAACCGCTACACCGCTCTTTTTACGAGTTCAAGAGCAAACTCAATCCTTTCCACGGCGCAGGATCAAACCGATACAAGTATTTGAGTTTGATAATAACACACCACAACTCTCTCAAAGAGTAGATTTACAATTTGGGATACTCACAACTATTTCCTCACAATACAATAATAATCCCTCTCAAGAATAAGATGAAAAGAAATAAACTTGTAAGCTTGGAGAGAGCAACAAACAATGGAGACTTTGAACAAATGAGGATTGAAGAATGTATGTAAGTTGTGTATTTTAAAATGTGGGGAAGATGAGTTTATATAGAGGAGAAAAGTGGCAAAATGTAGGATTGAATATTGACCATTGGATTGTGTTAGGAATAATGGAAGGTGGAGATTAAAAGTAAATAAATAAGAAAATTTTCTAAATTCATTTATTTCAAAATTTTAATATAATAGTAATATAATATAATAATAATAAAAAGTTATGTGAGTAACGGTCAAATGAAATTCAAAATTTATTATAAATATAATAATATAATAATAATAAAAACTATGTGAGTAACCACCAAAATTTTAAAATATAATAATATAATAATATAATATAGTAATAATAAAAATCGATGTGAGTAACGGTTAGATTCAAATTTATATTTTGTAAAAATAACTTTATTTAAAAATATAATAATAAGAAAAAAACCACCATTTGTTACTCTCCCAAAATTATAAATGTCATACTTTGATATATTTTGATTTGTCCATCATTTTGATTTTGCTGACACATCATCACGTCGGGTATGTTGTCTCGACTGTAATTTCTTCGTTTTAGCTCTGATTTGAGTAATTGAAAGGTCGTTGAAATCGTTATTCCCGACCTTATACTGTGGACAGTTCAAAATACTGAAAATAGTTAATAATTAAAAAGTAGGTTTGTTATCATCAAAACATCAATTAATTAATTGAAATTAATTAAAGTGAGATCAAGGGCCAAAAAGCCATCAATCTCCCCCTTTTTGATGATGACAAACCATTTCAAGAAAAACTCATAAAAACCAATACATGCTAATATATTATCATAAATTTTACTGAAGCATATTCTCCCCCTATATTAATGCCTCAAGAAATTATGAAACATCAAACAAGTAAATGATTCATAAATAATAAAACAACAAACTTAGAGCATATTTTTCTTAATTTTCTCCCCCTAAAATTTTGAAATAAATGAATTTAGAATGACATAATGGCTCCCCTAAAAACATGCATTCAAAAATTATAAAATTCAAGATATATCAGAACGAATAATACCAAGCTCAAGCCTATTTTTGCAAAAACTTTCTTCATTCAATGGCTTGGTGAAAATATCGGCTAGTTGATTATTAGAGTTTACAAAATCAAGAATAATATGTCCATTTTGCACATGCTCTCTAATAAAATGATGTCTAATGTCAATATGTTTAGTTCTAGAATGATGAATAGGATTTTTAGTTAAATTAATAGCACTTGTATTATCACAAAATATAGGCACACTATGAAACTTTAATCCAAAATCACAAAGAGTTTGTTTCATCCAAAGAATTTGAGCACAACAACTAGCAACCGCAATATATTCCGCTTCGGTAGTAGATAAGGCAACCGAATTTTGCTTTTTACTAAACCAAGAAACTAAGGAACTACCAAGAAATTGACAAGTTCCACTAGTACTTTTACGATCAAGTAAGCTTTCGGCAAAATCCGCATCAGAATATCCTACCAATTTAAATTCAACATTTCTAGGATACCACAATCCTAAATCAATAGTTCCAAGCAAATATTTAAATATTCTCTTAACCGCATATAAATGAGATTCCTTAGGACAAGATTGAAATCTAGCACAAAGACACACACTAAACATAATATCGGGTCTACTAGCAGTCAAGTAAAGTAAAGATCCAATCATACCTCGATAAGTTTTAATATCCACACTTTTACCTTTTTCATCCTTGTCAAGCTTAGTGGATGTGCTCATGGGAGTTCTTGCAATCTTACCTCTATTGAACTTGAATCTTTTGAGCAAATCTTTAGTGTATTTCTCTTGATTGATGAAGATACCATCCTTGAGTTGTTTGATTTGAAGTCCAAGAAAGAAACTAAGTTCTCCCATCATACTCATCTCAAACTCACTATGCATACATTTAAAAAATTCTTCACATAAAGAAGGATTAGTAGAACCAAATATGATATCATCCACATATATTTGCACTAATAGCATATCGTTTTCTTTAATCTTAATAAAGAGTGTAGTGTCGAGTTTGCCCATTTTAAAATCATTCCCGATAAGAAAATTACTAAGTCTATCATACCAAGCTCTTGGAGCTTGTTTTAAGCCATAAAGAGCCTTTTTCAACTTATAGACATGATGAGGAAATTCTACATTTTCAAATCCGGGAGGTTGTTCTACATAAACTTCCTCCATAATATAACCATTCAAAAATGCACTTTTCACATCCATTTGATATAATACAAAATTTTTGTAAGAAGCAAAAGCAAGTAACATTCTAATAGCTTCTAATCTAGCAACGGGTGCAAAAGTTTCTTCATAATCTATGTCTTCCTCTTGACAATAACCTTGAGCTACAAGCCTAGCTTTATTTCTCATGATATTCCCATTTTCATCCATTTTATTTCTAAAAACCCATTTGGTTCCAATAATAGAAGTATTAGATGGCCTAGGGACTAATTCCCAAACTTTGTTCCTTTCAAATTGATTTAGCTCTTCTTGCATGGCTAAAATCCAAAACTCATCATTTTCGGCATCCTTAAGACTTTTTGGTTCAATTTGAGAAACAAAAGCAAGATTATTAAATAAATTAATAGAAGAGCGAGTTTTCACACCTTGTTCGAGATCACCAAGAATCAAGTTCTTGGGATGAGACAAGGCATACCTCTATTCTTTTGGCATTGATGAAGAACCTTCTTCCTTTAAGCTCACCTCTTCTTTACTTGTAACAATTTCTTTGCCGTTGTCACTAACGAGTAAATCTCCAAAATTTCTTTCTAAATCATCACTACAAATAGACTCATTAGAAATATTATTGCAAGATTCATCAAATACCACATGCATAGATTCTTCAATAACTAGAGTTCTCTTATTGAAAATTCTATAAGCTTTACTAGTAGATGAATAGCCAAGAAAAATACCAATATCCATTTTTTAATCAAACTTTCCAAGCTTTTCTTTGTTTCAAAATAAAACATTTACAACAAAAAACTTTGAAATACCCAACATTTGGAATTTTGTTATGACAAAGTTCATAATGAGTTTTATTTAATGAAGGTCTAATTAAAACTCTATTTAAAATATAACAAGCGGTACTAACGGCTTCCGCCCAAAAATATTTAGGTAAATCATACTCATTTAACATTGATCTAGCAAATTCTTGTAAAGTACGATTTTTCCTTTCAACCACACCGTTTTGTTGAGGAGTCCTTGGAGAGGAGAAGTCATGAGAAAAACGGTTATCTTCACACAATTTTTCAAAGGCAACACTATCAAATTCTCCTCCATGGCCACTCCTCATTTTAGTAATTAAAAATCCTTTTTCAATTTGAACTCTTTTTACAAAACTAGCAAATCTTTTCAAAACATCATTCTGATGTTTTATCATCAAAACCCAATTAAATCTTGAAAAATCATCCACTATCACAAAAGCATAATAATTTCCTCCATAACTAGCTATTTTAGAAGGGCCAAATAAGTCCATATGGAGTAGTTGAAGAGGTGTAATAGTAGAAATCATATTTTTAGATTTGAAAGAAGACTTAGTTTGCTTACCCATTTGACAAGCCTCACAAATTTTATCTTTTTCAAATTTAAGTTGAGGAAGACCTATAACTAATGAATTTTTTGAAATATTTGAAATCAAGTACATACTAGCATGTCCTAGTCTTCTATGCCATAGCCAAGAGTTATCAAGCAAAACCGAAAGACATTTATCATTTGTAGGACAATCATTCAAATCAATAGTATACACAATGCAATAATTTATTTCTTGGACTAAATTTGTGTATTCTATTTTTATTCGAAAAATTATTTTCTAAAACATTGTTAAACTTTGTATTTTGAGAAACTTTTATTTGTAAATGAATGTTTTGAGAATTTTTCAATTTAAAGCACTTAGGTCTAATATGACCTTCAACACCACAATAATGACATATAGGCACAAATCTAGATTTATCATACTTAGATACAAATTTACATGTGTTAGATTTAGACAAGATAGGGGATGCTTTAACAAATATTGTTTTAGAACTTGAAGGTGTAGAACATTCATCAATATAGCCTAATCCTCTTTTATCACCATATGACTTACCTCCTTCAAGTATTTTATCTAATTTTTGAGCACCTATTGTTAACATTTTAATAG
>NC_036647.1:7021213-7162642 GCF_002806865.2 Cucurbita pepo subsp. pepo | reverse complement strand
TTTTTTTTTTTTTTTTTACCATGATTTCAAGAAAGATTGTAGGAAATTCATAAACCTAAATAATACATATGTCCAAATAATAATATCAATGCATTTTAATATATTATCATAAATTTTGTACTTGAAATTCACTCAAGAGTATATTCCCGCTCTGTATTTATGCCTTAATAAATTATGAAACATCACAACAACGAAGTGATTCATAAATTACAAAACAACAAACTTAGAACATATTTTTTTNTTACAAAACAACAAACTTAGAACATATTTTTTTTAATTTTCATCCGCTTTGTAATCATAAAAAAGAACAATTGAAAAAGAATAAATTAAGAATGACATAATGGCTCTATGAGAATATGCCTTCAAAAATTATAAACAAGATATATCACAACTAATAATACCAAACTCAAGCCTATTTTTTGAAAAACTTTCTTAATTTATTAATATATCGAGGACCAATATTCCTTTCAACGAAGAAAGTTTCCATAAGCATAGACCTATGATCATAATGGCCATCCAACTTAGGAATTGCCGGTTGAACGAAATTTGTTTCAGCTGCCATATTTTGAATCTCTTTCAACTCACTCTTCAAGAAAAAAGACTTCAGCTTCTTCTTCTCACAATTAGGCCTTGCGTTGTGGCTCTGATACCAAATGTTGTATACACCCAAACTAAAACTCTGAAATCAATTGTCTTATCAAACAAATCAACTTGGTTGACTTTTATAGCCTTACAAACTAACAAATTTAGGAAGGATAAAATTCCCTTAAGCCAACTTGATACCTCTGTATGGTGAGCGTTATACTAAACTCTCTAATTAAGAGTCTTGGTTGAACAAAAGTATTTCCTGTTGGATCGGTATGGCAACTCTAGAGGGGGGGTGAATAGGGTTTTAACGATAAAAGTGTTTAAACGTGATTAATTTTTCTAATGATGAAACTTTTTACAAATAAGTAGAAGATGATAATTACTATAACAAAGTAATTCAAGTCAAAACAATAATCAAGTAGAACATGCAATAAATCACAATAATAATTTTGAAATTAAATAGAAAAGAGTTAGAGAAAATGACACCGTAGTTTTATAGTGGTTCGGTCAAACTCGACCTACTCCACTCCCCAAGCGCCTCTTGGGAATTTGAATAAAGAACTTTCTCGACTCTTTCCACGGATCTGAGCCAAACCGCTACACCGCTCTTTTTACGAGTTCAAGAGCAAACTCAATCCTTTCCACGGCGCAGGATCAAACCGATACAAGTATTTGAGTTTGATAATAACACACCACAACTCTCTCAAAGAGTAGATTTACAATTTGGGATACTCACAACTATTTCCTCACAATACAATAATAATCCCTCTCAAGAATAAGATGAAAAGAAATAAACTTGTAAGCTTGGAGAGAGCAACAAACAATGGAGACTTTGAACAAATGAGGATTGAAGAATGTATGTAAGTTGTGTATTTTAAAATGTGGGGAAGATGAGTTTATATAGAGGAGAAAAGTGGCAAAATGTAGGATTGAATATTGACCATTGGATTGTGTTAGGAATAATGGAAGGTGGAGATTAAAAGTAAATAAATAAGAAAATTTTCTAAATTCATTTATTTCAAAATTTTAATATAATAGTAATATAATATAATAATAATAAAAAGTTATGTGAGTAACGGTCAAATGAAATTCAAAATTTATTATAAATATAATAATATAATAATAATAAAAACTATGTGAGTAACCACCAAAATTTTAAAATATAATAATATAATAATATAATATAGTAATAATAAAAATCGATGTGAGTAACGGTTAGATTCAAATTTATATTTTGTAAAAATAACTTTATTTAAAAATATAGTAATAAGAAAAACTCCACCATTTGTTACTCTCCCAAAATCATAAATGTCATACTTTGATATATTTTGATTTGTCCATCATTTTGATTTTGCTGCCACATCATCACGTCGGGTATGTTGTCTCGACTGTAATTTCTTCGTTTTAGCTCTGATTTGAGTAATTGAAAAGTCGTTGAAATTGTTATTCCCGACCTTATACTGTGGACAGTTCAAAATACTGAAAATAATTAATAATTAAAAAGGTAGGTTTGTTATCATCAAAACATCAATTAATTGATTGAAATTAATTAAAGTGAGATCAAAGCCAAAAAGCCAACATTTCCCTTAGACATTGAATATTATAGAATATAGTCTAGTGAACCATTTTAAAAGAGGAACAAATTGTAGTTTGTCTAGACTTATTCATTGATATAAAGTTTTAAGTTTCGTGACTTTGACAACGTAGAAGGTTTGTTCAAAGTTTTGAGTTTGACTCATTCAATACATGCGAGCACACAACTCGCACTTACAATAAGTCTGTGAGGAGCTTTCGAAAGTTAAGGAATTTGCTAGCCTTAGTTACAGTATAAGGATATGCTAGATGATATATGAAGGTAAGTAAAGTTTAATGATGTTATGAAGAGATGACTAAGTACTAAGGCAACTTAAAAAGTAAGCATCCTACCTCATATTTACCAAGCAAACATGAGATTATTTTCCTCGTCCTTAATGTGGATATCACACTAAATTACTGATGCATAGTGAGTGAATCTGAGGTTGGTTAAGTTCTTCAACGTGGTAGGTCACATAAGATAACAACTTAGCGAGTATGTCACGGAATTCTTTCTAGGTTTACGTAAGATAACAAAAGGTTACATTGTCATTCGAGTAGTGGTGGGCTGTTGCACTCACAAGCTTACACATGTTACTTTGGATAAAGTCTCGACCCTATGGGGAATATGCAAAATATTTTCATGTTTAAAAACTACGTTATTTCTACTTTCTTATTTTAAATTAAATGTATAAGTCTATGGCTTCATTAAATGTGTAAGTCTATGGCCATAGGTTTTACTGTCATACTCCTCCGTTTCGGTTACATAATTTTATGCTTAATAAACTTAAAATTTTAAGCCATTATCTTTTAAAACGACTGTAATTTCTTCGTTTTAGCTCTGATTTGAGTAATTGAAAAGTCGTTGAAATTGTTATTCCCGACCTTATACTGTGGATAGTTCAAAATACTGAAAATAATTAATAATTAAAAAGTAGGTTTGTTATCATCAAAACATCAATTAATTGATTGAAATTAATTAAAGTGAGATCAAGGCCAAAAAGCCAACAATATCGACCGTGACTCAATTTTTTTACGCACTGCTTTGAACGACCCAATTTAGTTTTCGTAATTACTGTTTCGATTTCGGCACATACTTTCAATTTTATAGGCTATACTTCTTCAAAATTTTAGTCAAAATCATGGAATTTGAACATTCCACACAACAACGTTGAAAAATATCGACATTGACTCAGTTTTAACTCTCGTTCTTCAAATGGCCGGTTTCTAAATTAGGGTTTCGATTTTAAACCCGTACGTAGATTGCTTTTAGCTCTTCACTTTTGATATGACTATGAAATATATGTGATATGTTACGCTAATGTTATGGCATATTATGATGTGACGTGTTGATGATACAATATAAGTTATGGTGTAACACGTTTGACGATACAAAACATGTTGTGACGTGTTGTATGATATGGTATGTGCATAATATGATATGATATACATAAGACCATGTATGATATGAATGATACGAGATTCAACCTAATACATGCCTTAAAAGCTATGCTGAAAAATGATGATATGAAGTACAATGGAAGTGGTTGATTTACATGATAACGTAAAAGGTAGACTAATATATGGATAAAGTAATTCTTATAGTAGCAAGTTATTCAAGATAATCCAGATAAGTTAATTATGAAATAAAAATAAAATAAAACAAGAAAGGATGAAACAAATAAGGGATAAAGATATTTTTGTGTAAAATTGCACATAGAAAATGAATTCAAGAAGGAAACGTGGTTAACATTTTGACTAAATACCCTTCTTAATTATAAATAGACGAGAATGATCTAGCTTTCTTTTTTACTGAATTCGAACAAATTCAGAAATTATCTTCGAGTTTAAATTATGAAAGAAAAATATCAAACACAACGATTCCAAATTTAGATGCCTTACGAAAAGTATGAATTGAAGTTTATTTGATCTTGAAATAAACGTGCAAATAGTTTAATGATATACATTTATAAACTCAATATTAAGAACAAATATTTATTTTTATTTTTTTTAAAGATTATATGATGTTTAAGAAGAAAATGAGAATAAAGTCAAAAGATGAGAATAAATGAACAGATTTAAATGAACCGATTTAAAGAAAAGATAAAAAATGACATAAATGAAGGATAAAATCAATTAGAGAGTAGTCCACAAAGATGAACCTAGGCTCGGATACCAAATTGATAAGGCAACCCTAATTTTCATTTTTTTTGGTGTTACCGTCGCGCTGCCGTCTAAAAATCACCTTCCATAGCTACATTTTTCAGTGTTTCTCTCCTCGATTTCTTCATGAAACTTAAAAATGTTGTTACAAGGAAAAGCTAGGGATTAGTTTCATACCTTCTCGTGGATTGTAGCCTAAGATATTTGCCTAAAAAGTTCGTCGAAAATCAGTTTTCCCGTGGAGCAAAAACAGAAGATTTCTTATTGGGTAGCCGATTCTAGGGGTTTTCAAGGCTCGAGTTCTTCATGGAACTTCTACCTTATCCTTCTCTCAAGCTAAAGGAATTGATTTGGAGGAACGACTGTGAGAGTGTCCCCAATTAGATTCGCTCTCGGTCTACAAGTTACCTGTAACACCAGATTTTTGATCTCTTGGGTAGCTTGATCTACGACGTTTTAGCTCTAGATTCCTTTATCAAAGTTACTCAAATTCTTTCTCTGGAGCTAAAAAAAATCCTCAATTTGAAGGAAAATGGACCATAGATAGGAATTCGACACTCACCCCCAATTTGAGCCCAAAACTTATTTCTTTCCATTGGGCATATTCCTGAAGTTATTTCTCTTCGTGGTCTTCTATGAAAACATTCCTTGGAAGTGCAGAAATCGATTGGAATTGTTCTTGTTTGATGAATTATTGTGTATCCTCGAATTAGATTTTTAAATTTTCCTTAAAGCTCTTTAATGGCTGATTGGATTGGGGGAATAGTTTATAGATACTTGCAGCACTTAGTTCCTTCATAGAACTTGTTGATAATCTTGTTTAGAATTGGTAGGAACAAGTTTGAAGGGAAATTGTGGATAATTTATCCCAAATTTTTTTTAAAAAATTGAGAGTAGGAGACCAAAAATCTAAATGTTTATTGCCTATGATTGGGAGCTCGACCTCCAGAATCGTCATGATTTGAAATTGAATTTTATAGATAATTTGTCAAAAATATCCTCTCCGATCAGTAAGCTACCAACTTCCAATTTGAATTCTGACCGTTGGATTTGATGATCTGTGAACGTTCTAGATTGTATCCAATTTTAGAGGAGGTCCAACGGCTGAATTTTGAGATTCGAAGGATTTTGTGCAGGAGGTCATGAAAGTTCGAATTTTGAGCAAAATTGGAAGTTCGAATTTGGGTAATTTGCCACTTTTCGAATATTTTATTATTATTTTTCCTGAAAAATCCATCATTTTTCTAAATTTCTTCCTCCCGGGATCATTTTCTCTTCTTGAGCATCTTGAAATTCTTTGTAGATAAGAAATTAAAAATCCGAAAAGATCCTTGATAATCGAAAAAATGACCTTTCTCCTTTCCAATACAACCTAAGACCTTCAACTCCTTCAAATAACTTGTTAGGTATAGAAATGACTTGATACCCTTGTCCTTACTTAATCTGCTTAATTTCTTTTCTTGGATCCTTTGGATCTTACCTGGGTCCCTTATTGACATTTGAGCTAATTTCCTTCATTTTTTGGTGTTAAAGTTTTAGTCAAACAACCGAGATTAGTGTATTACCAATAGTACAAACATTTTTTAGTTTTAGTAATAAATTACATATTAATAATTAAATACAATTAAAGTGAATTAAATTTGTGATAGAAATCTCCCTTAAAAATGAGTGATCTTAAATTTGATTGAAAAGAACATAATATGCTTTTTTTTTTTTTTTTTTTGAACAAATATGCTTGCAAAGTTCAAAAGGATGGGACTGCAATATTCTCGTGTATTTATTTTTTATCATATAAAACAAATATTTAATTTATAAATATTAAACTATCTTCAATTTTTAAATTTAGTGAATATTTATTATTCCAACCTTTTAATTTCAACAATATATATGGTATAGCGTATGCATTTCACTCCAAACTTACTTCATATTCTAAAGTAGGTATGTGTAAATATATTTAAAAAAGGCAAAGAAGTTAATTATAAATAAATAAAACTAATATTAGCAAATTAAAATTAATATGTAGATACTATTTTTCTTTTAAAGTGAACCGATTTGCTATTCAAGAAAATGATGAATCACCATCTTCAAACCGAGAGTGGGATTGTGAGCACTAAAGTACTGTTAGGAACTTCAAAACACCATAGATACTTTGGTAACAATAAAGATTAGACCCGAACTTTTGAGAGTCGAGAGTAAAGGTCGTGGATACCTACTAGGTTAATATGTATGTTATTACTAAAACTGAAAAATATACATGTAAAATGTTTGTACTATCGGTAATACACTAATCTCAGTTGTTTGACTAAAACATTGCAACCATTATCCAAACTAAAGAATTTGATTCGAAGTTATCTCCTAATATAGGGAGGCTCAATTAGTCTTTGTTGTAAGATTCGGTTATATCAAATTGAATAGGGTTTAGCCACGACTATAAATATCGAACTCCAAAGTATTCATGAGCATATTAAGTTTGTTGAAACTATCTATCAAAGGTGTTCCAAAATGAGTCATGAAAAAGTGTTTCCTTCAGATCTAGTTCCAATTAAGAATGTTGATGACGAAAAAGTGCAAGCTGCTGGAAGGTTTGCTGTGGAAGAGCATAATAGGAGGGGCGGACATAATTTCATTTACAAGCGGGTGGTGAATGGTCTGTCCATTCCCAATATAAGTGCTGAGCCCCAATATTACATTCTTGTGTTAGAAGCTATAAATGACAAAGGTATTCCTTGGTCATATATTGCAAAGGTGCAATACCATTGGATTCTGAGGATAGCGCCCTTTCTCTTTTCCTTTGAAGATGTCCTGAAAGATTTCAACAAGCATTAGACTACTCTCTCGGTTTATACTAAGCCCTCTCTCTATACCTAGGGGGCGTTACTGTCTTTTAACTATGAAAATGGCATAGGCCACAATAAAATAATCACATAGTTATCTATATACATACTTATCTTTCTTTTCTTTTATTTTTTCCTCAAATTTTGTCAAACTAACTCTTAATTATGCATATTACCGTACTACCAAGCTTCATTATCCTACTAAGTACATAGAAAGATTTATAAGTAAAAAAAGACTAGTTTATTATGCAAATTCTCTAATTTTATTTCGGATATGCTTATTATCTTCCAACAATTTACTTCTTCAATATCACGGGTTTGAGTATAAATGTTAAAATGATGAGTTATTAAATATTGTTTGAATTAAAATGCTTATAATTCGAATGATCTTCCGAACCTAATTTATAAAAATAATAATAATAATTAGGAAGCATGTATGTACTAAATCAAAATAAGATGTACAAAAAGAACTTACCGTAATTACTTTATTCAGCGACTTTTAATCTTAAAAGTAACTTAAAACATTGCAATATTGTGATTGAATGGTGCATTTTGAAATTAGGCAAGAATTAAAAAATAATTTGAAGAAAAATATGTATGCAAAGATGAAGAATTCACAATAAGGTAAGATAATTTCAATAATTATATAAATCACAAACAATATTTATTTGCATCTTTGCATCTTGGCTTTTGGTTTGTTACATTTTAAACATGAACGAACCTCAATTTCGAGTCAGATGAGTATTATGGATCATAATTGAGAGTACCTTGTCAAGTAGCTTTGAGGACACAATAGATCGAATGTTGAATTTTTTTAGAAGGGTAGCCAAATAACCCGATGATTATTGTTGAATTTTCAAAGAATTTACCATAGATTTCATTTATAGATATAAAGGGAACCATTAACTCATATAAAACCTTGATTGTCATCTTCACTCGAGGCTGCAAATTAAGATGTATTTCTGGATTACTCAAAAGTGAACTTTTAAGACAAAAGAAGCTATATTTGAGCTAGAAGAATCATGTTCCATGTGTCTTAGATGTCAGGGAGACATTAGTGCAAGCAATCACTACCACTCGAAGTTCCTTTGATAGCACTCTCAAGAACTTGATCACTTGATTCATTCTGCTCTACTTTGCTTCCTCTTGACAACGGTGTGTTATTGACACAACTACCTCTGTTATTCCATTCCTTGTTGCGAAAATGACGAGAAGACATGGATCTGAAAAAACTCGAGTCGAGGATGAGAGGATTGTTACAAATCCAACCATTAGACAATACTGTGCACAGTATAATTCTTAGCCGTGTTCATTTCTTTTAAGTCAACGAGTTTAATACGAATTCCATCTTTCTCATTACTCACCTATTTTCTCTTACTTTTGCTTTGTTCTAGTGTTGTCTTATATTAAGAACCAACACATCAAACAGATGGAGGAATTTTCTAAAAAATGTTGGCGGACAGTCAAGTTGCATGACTAACATACTCAATCGAAATTAACTAGCTAAGGCTTGTTGACCAATAGGATAAAATAGTAGTATTGGTACTTGGAAAACGATATGCCTACCCATCTAGACAGGTGAAGGAGCAGATAGAGATTTCTCTCCATTAGCACTATATTTACTATTCCGATCCGTGCCTCGCCTCGATCTATATATATATATTTCTTGCTTCCCTTTATTAAAAGTTTTTTAAAGTGTTTGAAAATGAGTAGTAATATTTAAATTTGAAATTTTAAAGAATATGTTCGTAGAACATTAAATTATATTTTATTTATAAAATATTATTAAATTTATTAAAATGGAATATTCTTTTAGAGAAAAAAAAAAAGAAAAAAAAAAGCATATTCATTGAAGTTATCGAAACTGTAAAGGTGGGTTATATAAAGTAAGTTCTTAAGATAAAAGTTGAATAATTATAATCACAAATATATGAGTTCAAAATATTCTCATAATCTAAAGAGATTATAAAATAAATATTCTCGTGTATTTTTCTTTTATCACATAAAATAAATATTTAATTCAATCATTTACTTTATTCTTTTCATTTCGTGAATAAATATAGGGTAGTGTATGCATTTAACTCAAAACTAACTTCATATTCTAAATTAGGTATTTATAAATATATTAGAAAAAAGCAAAGGAATTAATTAGGAATAATTAAAAATAATTGTCCGTCTAATTGTAGGTTATTTTGTGAGTTGAGCTAGCTATGCTATGACTTCTTTAGTTACTACATCTATGTTGGCTCGCTCGAACTTTTTTTTTTCTTTTTTATACCCTTACTTCCCCCGTTATAAGGATTGGCGAGTGGGCCGTCTTTCTACTTAGAGCATCTTCGACCATGCTTGCTTTTCTAGGGTGGTACTGGACATGTACGTCATAGTTCTTCACCCATTCTAGCCACCTTCTCTGTTTCATCTTTAGCTCTTTCTAAGTGAAGAGACATTTTAAATTCTCTCCAAAATTTTTCTAATCTCCTTAAAATCTTCCATATTTTCTCTTGATATCATAAATGAGTCTCATATAATTTTTTATAGTATTTTGAGTCGTCTAGGTTCTTGAAAAACATCTTAGAATTTTTCATAAAGGTCGTTTGGTCATTTACCACCCCAAATCATGGTTTAATTCTTCAATATATTTTAATGGCCTTGTAATTTTGTGTAATCCCTTAACACCATGGCATAAGGCTCATCAAATTTCATGTCATTTAGATGTCACTTTGGTCATTAGCTAGTAGTACATAACTATAGGGGCATTTTAGTCATTTCATACAAAACATTATCATGTCATATTCCGCCTCCTCCTAAAATTTCATGAGTAACATAATTCATTTAGTAGGTTTGTGGCTCAGACTCTTCATTGGAACCAATGTTCATGTGGACCCTAAGGTTGACAAACTTACTCAACCTTAATCCAAGATCCTCATTTTTTTTTCATGATGATTGCCTCCTTCCATCAACTAGATCAATAGTTTTACTAGTTCCATGAGTTACATTATCCTCCATGTCAAATTCTCTAAACTTTTCTAAAGCTATAATAAAGGCACCACAATTTTTTTTTTCTTCTTTAACTCCTTTGTAATACCAAGGAGGGAGCTTAATAAAATTCTCTTCTAAAAATTTGTATCCTAAATTATGGTACTTTTCTCTTCTCTTATCTTCAGTTGAAACGTGATCTCTTTCATATACTATTTTGTCTCAGTATTTTAAAGAAAGCAATCTCTTTCTTGCGAAGGCTTTCATCTCGCGGATTAAGATTTTCCTAGGCTTCTCTTCCTAACTTAAGTCCTTGTTAATTTGACAGGGTCCATAGTTCATTTACGTGAATGAGGTCTGTCAGGTAGTACTAGTCTATATGCCACAAGACTTTCCATTAATTTGTCTCCAAAATTTCGTTTAATCTAGGGTCCTTATATTCTGTTTCCTATAATTGATGTCTAGACGCATCGAGTCATCTTTCTACTTGACCATTAATGTTGATGCAACTCAAGGAGGGACTTAATGATGGATAAAGCCCTTACCCAATAAGCCTTGTAATTACTCGTTCAAATTTTAAGTTTCGCTAACCCTATCTTTGTTCAATTTATTAAATTAAGTTTCGCTAACACTATATACTTCCATTGATATGCTCAATAAACTTCGGTTTCTTAAAAATTTATCTTATATTATAATATAAATGTTTTCTTTTTGGTCTAAGATTTGACTTTGTTTATACACGAATATATACCGAGTGGTTTCATTTTTTGAATATGGGAATATATACGACACGTGGTCACAAATTTCAAATTATACCATCAAATATTGCAATATAAATATATCATCATTCAACCAATACAAAACATTTCATCCCATCTTAGATCATCAAATAGAGACTGATTCTAAGATGTTCGACATAATTGAAATAAGTAAAGTCTAGTAATTTTTTCCTCCAAATTCTACATTGTATTAGAGAGGTTCACAGGTGAAGGAGAAGACAGGAAAATCCTATCTATGTCATTACCTATTTATTTTTGTAGGGATCAGGTAAAAATTCTTTGTAGATCCCGATGGGTCAAAGTGGATCTCAATAAATTAAATGGATACCTCTACTTGTTACACATGTTTTTCTAATATTATGATTCGAATTAGGTAAATCGTGGTCCGAACTCCTCTAAGTTGATGTTGCTATTGCAATAAATTTTATAAAGGAAGACGATTCTCGATGACGGCCCGATGTGGAGTTGATAGCATTTTCAGTGCCAACAGATTATATACCCTTTCGAGTTCTTCTTCTTGTAAATATACAGAATATTGTGGTTAAAGTTCCTGATAATGGTTGAAATGTCTTGAATAGGTATGGTTGATACAATAAATAAATGTAAGTGGAGCATGTTTCTACCGCTCAATCCAAAATTAAAATGAAAATAAAAGTTGGTTGGTTGAGAAAGAGTTGGACTTTCTTGTCAAGAAAGTAAAAGTTAAGAAAGCCAGAGGCTATCCATCGTTAAGCTTCCACTGCGTTTCAGAACAACATCAACTCGATCACCCCTAAAGCTTACTGGCCTTTGAGCTTTCACCGAGATTCAAGGCAGTGTAAACTAGATCAATTATGGAGCCTATCGATTCTTGAGCTTCCACTACATTTTAGAGTAACATCAACAGGATCAACCCTGGAGTCTATCGGTTTTTGAGCTTCCACCCATTTCAGGATAGCGACAACTGGATCAACTATGGAGCCTATCGATCTTTGAGCTTCCATTGCATTTCAAGATAGCATCGACCGAATCAATCCTGGAGCCTATCGATCTTTGAGCTTCCAACCCGTTTTAGGAGAGAATCAACTGAATCAACCATAGATCTTACAAATTCGTGAGCTTTCACTGCTCCATGGTCATGGAATTTAGCTTCACCTCGAACAAGGGTTCAAGAAGATCTTTATGGTATAGTAAATCTTCAATTTGCATCTTCCAGAAACTGAAACCATATCCATTAAGACTTTCAATCTTCATCAATTGTAGTCAATCTCTCCTAGCGCAGATACCATTTGTTAGGATCCCACAACTCACATGCTCAATTTAGATGAATAATATAAAGAACAAAGAGGGAAGACACAAGAAGAAGTATACGTGGAGACATTGGGATGTAAAAGTCCACAACGGCTAGAGTTTATTTATAGATGACTCCAAATAAGACTATCTTATAAACTAGATAGAAAAATAGATATGATTCTATTTTAAAAACTACCCAGAACAATAATTAAGATTCTATCTTAGAAACTATCTATGACAAAGAAGGAAAATATCTATGAGTTGATTGAATTAGATTAATATTACTTTTTTCCACTGTAATAGCCCAAGTCCACCGCTAGCAGATGATGTCCGCTTTGGCCTCTTACATATTGTCATCAGCCTCACGATTTTAAAACGCGTCTGTTAGAGAGAAGTTCCACACCTAAGAATGATTTGTTCCCCTCTCCAACCGTCTGTTAGATGCGTACCTTACGTCATTTCTAGTCACCATGATGTTATGCAGACTCTTTCTCTTGCATGTGTTTAAAAGGATAGGTCTCATCCTATCGCATGTGTTTGCATTTTTTCTTAAAATACTCAAGCCACGTTCTACTCTTATTTTTCAAATAAAAGTATGACACCCATGTACGGATGACGATGTCGCGATAAAAGTCATGGAACTTGTGATACTCGAGTAAAAGAAGGGTATCTGAATGAACCTATACTACATCTGAATGAGAGAGATCTTGAAGATAAGATAAGTAAGAAAACCTAAAAAGGAAATGAAAGTTACTAACTATATGAATAAGAGTGCTTTACTTGGAGTAATTCTATGTTCTAAAACATCAGAGTTATTATCTACCTGCTCGATAGGTGCTCAATAAGTTCTTCAGTAGGAGCAACCATATCAGGAGAGAACACCACCTTCTACACCTGGTTCGATGCCTAGTCATTATTTTCAATTTTCTGCAAAAACATTCCAGACTCATCGAATGTCACATCTCGACTATTAACAATCTTACTTGTTTCTGGACACCATAACCTATAGCCCATAAACTTGGCTTTTTTTGCTCTAGGATCCAGCTTTGAGTCTATCACATGATAATAAGTAGGACAACCAAACACATGCAATTTATCATAATCAATAACAGGAGCACCCGACCATACCTCAAGCGGAGTTTTTCCACCATTTTCAGAAACAGGTAAACGATTCACCAAGTGAACTGCATAACTGAGAGCCTCAGCCCAAAATGCCTTACTCAATCCTGCTTGAGACAATATGCATCGAACCTTCTCTATTAATTTCTCGTTCATTTTCTCAGCAACTCCATTTTGTTGTGGCTTACCAGGAAAAGTGAAGTGTCGAACGATCCCTTCATCTCGACATTCTTTAAGGAATGGATCATAAGTAAATTGTCCACCGTTGTCTGATCTCAACTTTTTGATTTTCCTGTCTGTCTGATTCTCTTCCATTTTCTTCCACTCCATGAAGATTTGAAGAACCTTGTTTTTGTGCCTCATGGGATACATTCAAACTCTTCTCGAGTAGTCATCAATAAAGGTGACAAACCACCTCTTTCCTCCCAATGATACATTCTTCGTGAGACCCCATACATGAGTGTGAACATAATCCAAAATGCCCTTTGTTTGGTGTATAGGGGTACCAAACTTCATTTTTTTTGTTTACCAAATATACAATGTTCACAAAAATCAATTTTACCAGTTGTGGCACCCTTAAGGACTCCTTGATTCACCAATGTCTAGAGCGCCTTCTCACCAGCATGCTCGAGTCGCATGTGCCATAATTTCGATATGTCTTGTTCTTTCGAACTTGCCACAGCAGCATGCCCTATTATTGTGGTTCCGTTGAGGTAGTATATGCTGCCTCTTCTAGTTCATTTAATTACCACCAAAGCTCCACAAGCTACTTCCAAATTCCCTCCTTCCAAAATGATACGATAACCACTCGCATCCAAAACGCCAAGGGAAATCAAATTTTTCTTTAA
Source organism: Cucurbita pepo subsp. pepo (assembly GCF_002806865.2). Lineage (NCBI taxonomy): Eukaryota > Viridiplantae > Streptophyta > Magnoliopsida > Cucurbitales > Cucurbitaceae > Cucurbita > Cucurbita pepo. The sequence goes on along the minus strand of NC_036647.1, from coordinate 7,148,491 downwards.
GTCAGGGACATACCTCACATCATTGAGTTTTCATATAACCCCATCAAACATCTTGACTTGTACTGAGCCGATTCCCATCATCTTGCAAGTACTATCATTGCCCATATAGACAACTCCACCATTGAACTTTTTGAAGTCCAAAAACATCTCTCTGTTGGGACACATATGATAGGAGCATCCAGAATGAAGAATCCATTCACTGATATGGATAAGGAAATCGTCAAGGCATTATCTGTATCAGTGTCGTCATCTCTAACCACATTAGACTTTGACCCCTTCTCTTTTAAGATCGGGCAATCTTTCTTCCAATTGCCTTTTTGACAATATGCACACTCATTTTTATCAAGTTTTCTCTAATTATCAGATCTACCTCTCGACTTTGATCGGAACTTTCCACGTTCGCTCTTTTTCCAAGTAGAAGTCCTTCCACGAGCAGTGAGAACATTTGTGCTAGAGTCTTGATATGCCTCCTTTTCCTCCTTTCGCATCTCATTATTCATCAAGGCATTTGAAACATCTTCAAATTCAAGATCAATGATTCCATGTAGTAGGGATTTCGGCAAAGAATTCAACAGCAACAATGCTTTGTCTTCGTCATTACTTATAACATCAAGATTGAGCAAATCAGTGATGATTTTGTTAAAATCATCCAAATGCTCAACCATTGAGATACCTTTCTTGTAGTCAAAACGGAAGAGTTTCTTCTTCAAAAATAGTTTATTCTCCACACTCTTTTGCATATATTTCGCCTCAAGCTTGTCCCATAATTCTTTCGCCATGGTCACCTTCATAAATGGATATTTCTGATCCTTGCCAAGACAGGATCAAATAATTCCACAAGCTTGTCGATTTAATTTCTTGCATTCGGCGTCTGTCATGTCTACAGGCATTTCCCTTTGGGGAGAAGCATCAAGATCTTGCATGGCCAGCAAATCGCTAACTTTGCCTTGCCAATACTAAAATTATTGATTCCATCAAATTTCTCTACTTCGATATTATAACTCAAAATTCTCGATCCACACCGTGATTTAATTCCAGATGATTATGCCATTTGCAATAAGTAATCTGGATGAACTAGAAAAAAACCATTCTTAAAAATTGATTTTCAAGAAAATAAGCACGATTGTGAGCACGTCTAGTGGTCAATGAGGTCAAAACTTTCACAATACCCCAAATACCACAATCAGGCTCTGATAACACTTGTGCGCCGAAAGCGGAACAAATGTACTCACAACCACAATAAACGGAACTACACTAAGAGACACCAAGATATTTACTTTGTTCAGAGAGAAGAAATTTCTAACCTCCACGGGTAGCAAACAATCACTAATAATTAAAGTGTTACAAGTGAATACCTCACTCTTACACTACAAAGACTCTCACCAAAATTCATTGCATAAATACAATGTGACACACAAAACTCTCTCAAATTTCGATATCAAATTCCGATATCAACAACCTCCTAGACAAGTCCATTATATAGGGACAATTGTTTGAATCATCAAATATGGAATTAAATCAAATTAATATTAAAATGGTTACAAAATTAATAACCAAATTAATAATGTTCTTATTTAATCAACGATTATAAATAAATTGATGAGAGTTAATAACTAAATTAAATAAAAAACTTATGTACAATTTACAACAAAAGTATTTTTTAAATTTTTTTTTTAAAAACTTCACAGCATTATTGAAACTTTGAAAGATAACAGGGTTCATATTCAGGTTCATATTCATGTGCGCTGTTATTAATTTAATCTCTTCAAATGAATTGTTGGCTCAGGAAAGTCTTGGCCAGAGCGGGTAAGGGAAGACGGGAGAAAGCAGTGAAGATAATACAGGAAGAGAATCCATTTCTGCTAGTAATTCTAATGCCACGAGGCCAAAGAGTACGGCAAGTTTGGATCATAGTTACCATCGAGTTCGAGTCTTTGTTGACCGTTTTAGAAATGTGAATTTGGTCCTTATTGGCTAAGTACCCTTGACAATATGTAACACCTCCCTATATATAATAAAATAAATTAAGGTGTATTTCTCAAGTCTATATGTGTCTAATACATCAACATAAAATTCGATCTCAAAAATAAAATAACTCACCTGATGCCAAAGCTAAAAGTATTGCATCGACCTAACATTTTTTTTTTATACCAACAAGACATTAATATATATATATTTTTTTTTTTTGGTACGAAATAAGAAACCTCAATAATTATCGAACATATTTCCATTTTTAGAACTTTAAAAACAAGAAACAAAAAATGACAACATTAACAAATAGTTAGATGTTCAAACCCTTCATATTATTCGACAAAGTTATTCATACATTCTCCATTAGAATTGAACGTGGTATTGTAGACTAATTAAAGGGGTGTTCAAGGTATTGTATGTGTGCATATATTCTACTCGAGGCCTAATGGAGATTGCCACTTGCCCCAGTCGCCAACGAAAGCGTGTTCGGGCTCTAGCTCGAACCCATCAAAATAAAAGTTCGGCCATATTGATTATGTACAATATGAATTGGTTAATTTTTCTTGGATGAAAGGAAAGTCGTCTCAACCCGAATGGGTGGGGATGAATGGGGAGAAAGTAGTGAAGATAATACAGGAAGAGAATCCTTCTCTAGACGTAATTCTAATGCTACAAAGCCAAACTGGGCACCTCTAGATTATAGGCAAAATCGAGTTCGAGACTTTGTTGACGATTAAGGAAAGGTGAATTTGGTCCCTCGAATTGGCTAATTCTTTACTACTTGAATAAAGAATGAGTTTGAAAAGCTTTGAAAATTTTATACATGGTGAATATTACTCATTTGATGTTTGAATATCACGGTTTGATTTAAATCAAATAAAATTTTGTTCTCAATTAAAATCATATCTTGTTTTAGTGGAACAACAACACAAACCTAAAACGCCCTTTGTCAACAGAAAAAGAGCTGGTAGCAATAATCGGGTTTTTAGATGCTCAAGAATTCAACATGTTTTTGGTATGATTCAAATTTGTAGGAACTTACCTCCATTATTGTGTGGCTATTATGTAGTTAGTTAGTCCTTTTTGTTACTTTTAAGGTACATTCTACTCAAAGATACTTTCTACAATTTGTTTTCAAATAACAAAAGTAGAGCTTACCCACTTTTTCGCTACATTTTGACTACTTTGTCGATTTGGGGTGAGTAACATCGAATAAAGGAAGAGTACATAAATGAATTGAGGCCATGTCTGCATAAAAGTGATAAAAAAATTAAAAGTCACTACCGTTGTAACCTATAAGAATTGAAGAGGGAACAAAACATTTCTTCTAAATGCGTGGAACCTCTCCCTAATTCACGCGTTTTAAAACGCTGAGGTTGACAACCATATGTAATGGACTAAAACATAAAATATATATATAAAAAAGAAGATGTTTTACGAACTAACATTTTACTTTTTATTTAAAAAAAAAATTAAACAAATGACCAAAAAAAAGAGCATTTAGATTTGATTCATTATTTAATGAGGTTGTTTTGATCCATAAATTTGAATAAATTTGAATAATTGAGTTGTTACCATATATTTGATGTTTCACTAACCCGATCTTCGTTCAATTGATTAAACTATATGACATCGACCAAAAAAATCTTCCCCTTCACTATGTACTTTCATATTATAATATAATTTTTTTTTTTTTGGTCTAAGATTTGACTTTGTTTATACCAGAATTATATAGAGTGGTTCACATTTTGAATATGAGAATATATACGAAACATGGTCACAAATTTCAAATTATACCGTCAAATATTGCTATATAAATATGTCATTATTCAACCAATACAAAACATCTCATCTCATCTTTGATCAACAAATAGAGAGTGATTCCAAGATGTTGACAGAGTTGAAATAAGTACGCAAGACCAGTAATTTTTTCATCCAAATTCTACACTGCACTATATTAGAGAGAGGTTCATGGGACAGAGACCCAGAAGTATTATCTGTGTCATTACCTCTTTATTTTTGTATAGATCAGGTCGATGGATCGAAGTGAATCTATGTAAACAATAAACGAGAATTTTTCATTCTATTCAAAGTGATTTTCCGTAGGTTAAATGGATACATCTACTTTTTACACATGTTTCTAACATTATGATTGAAATTAGGTACGGCCAGAGCTCCTCTAGGTTGAGGCTGCTATTGCAACAAATTTTATAAAGGAAGATGATTCTCGATGGCGGTGAGAGGTGTAGTCATTAGCATTTCCAGTGCCACCAGATTATATACCCTTTCGAGTTTTTCTTCTTATTAATATGCAGAATTGTGGTTAAACTTCCTCATAATGATTCATAATGGTTGAAATGTAGGGTTGATACAATAAATAAATGTCTAAGTAAATAGAGCATGCTTCAACGGGTTGACTCCCTCAACTTCATCTTCATCTTCATCTTCATCGATGAGATTGAGAAAGGTGGAGTTAGATTTTCCTATAAAAGAAATAAAAGTTATCAACTCTAGAGCCTATCGATCCTTTTCATCGAGATTCAAGATAGCGTTAGCTAGATCAATCCTAGAGACTATTGATTCTTGAGCTTCCACTACGTTTTCGGACAACGTCAAGTGGATCAACCCTGGAGTCTACAGGTCCTTGAGCTTCCACCCATTTCAGAATAGCGACAACTCGATCAACTCTGGAGCCTACTGATCCTTGAGCTTTCATTTCATTTAAGGACAACATTGACTGGATAATCCTTGAAGTTGACCGATCTTTGAGCTTCGAACCCGTTTCAGGAAAGAATCAACTAAAATAAACCTTAGATCTTACTGATTCATGAGCTTTTACAGCTCCATGGTCATGGAATCTGGCTTCACCCTGGGCAAAGGTACGAGAAGATCTTTCTATTACTATAAATCTTCAATATGCATGTTCCAGAAACTGAAATTAGATCTATCAAACTTCTGGATCCCAATTTTTTAAACTATTCATCTTCACAAATTGGAGTGAGTCTCTCCTAGCTCGAATACCATTTGTTAGAATCGCACAACTCACACACTCAAATTAGATGAAAATATAAAAAACAAAAGAGAGAAGATACAAGAAGTATACATGGAGATATTAGGATGTAAAAGTCCACAACAACTAAAGTTTATTTATATTTGACTTCAAAATAAGATTCTATCTTATAACCTAAATAGAAGAATAGCCTATTAGATTCTATTAGATTCAATTACGTATGAGTTGATTGAATTAGATTAATATTACCTTCAATTAGGTATGAGTTGATTGAATTAGATTAATATTACCTTTTTTTCACTCCACCACTTGTAATAGCTCATTGCCAAGAAGATTAAAAAAAATGGGAAGAAGATTAATAAATGTGTTCACTGTCAAAAGCCCAATTGATTTCAATGGGAATGGGAATAATAAATAAGGCATTTATTCCATCCATGAGGGAGACTACGTTATCATTTAGTATATTTATATGGAGACGTGATTTACTATTCTTCTTTTTCTACTTCTTTCAAGTGCGGGCCCGCATTCACTCGATCTACGACTTCTTAGACATCAACTGAGGAAAGAACGATAAGTTAATTCCTGTGTGTATTTGCCGGAGGTCTGGAGAAAGCTCCAATCAATAGGATTTTCTTAATCCTCCCTTCCCGCTTCGCTCCTGAACTTGTCCCTTCTTTCACTCGGTCGGATAATCCTCGATCAAACTTTAACCATGTGCATGGGAATAGATGGCATAAAACTACTTTTTTAAAAAAATCTGCTTCCAATTCTTATTGAGTTAGTCTTTCAACACCTTCTTTTTGTCTCTTTAGCTACTCAACCACATTACACTGATTGGAAAGTATTATTTTAAATTTCATAAATTATGTAATGGTGAAATTGCACATCAACACTGGTTGGAAAGTATTATTTTTAATTTCATAAATTATGTAATGGTCAAATAGTCAAATGGTCAAATTAACTTCGAGTTTTGTGGAGATTAAAGGGATCCGGATTAAATCCCTGCCACAAACGTCTTTTATCGGGAGACTATAAATACCTACAAATTGGTAGGTAAAAATCAAATTGGTGGATGAATGAAATTCAGATCTCAAATTGAGACGTTTTCTCTTAGAAATTCGAGCATCATTTTTGCCATTTCTAATTTTCATGCAATTCTTGTGTAGATTGCATCAGAGCTATTCAAAGGTTCCAAATCTTGCTTCTAGATGTTCGAGAGGTAATCTAATTCTATCTTTATCGGTTGGTTGATCTGAATTTTGTATAAGAAGTCATTAATTACTTTGATTCAAAAGTTATTGCTTCAACAAAAGCTTGGATAGTTGGATGAGGATTAGAGTTGCCTTATCAATTTGGTATGAAAGCCATGCATTTTTGTGGCCGACTCTAGAATTGATTTTATCTTTCATTTATGTTATTGTTTATCTTCTCTTCAAATCTGTCATTTTATTTTCTTGCTACCATTCCCACCCTTCTTTGTCACTTCTCACTTTGTTCTCATTTTCTTGTTAAAGATCACAATTAGATCTTGACAGACGGACAAAAAAAAAAAAAAAATCTTATCATATTTGTTCTAATGTGGTTATAAATCCTTATTAAACTCCAATTCACATTTTTCCTAAACCATCTAAATCTGAAACACTTGTGTTGATATTGTTCTTTCAATATTTAAATTCGAAGATAACTTCTGATTTTGTCCGAATTCCGTAAAAAAAAAGTTAGATTGTTCTCAAAATCTTCACGACCTTTCTTTTTGTTAATTTTTTTTCAATGTGCAATTCTACCCAAAAATATCTTTGTGTCCCTTATTTTGATCCTTTCTTGTTTTATTTTGGTGTTATTTCATAATTAATTTATCTTGATTTTCTTGAATAGCTCGCTACTATAAGAATTGTTTTATCCATATATTAGTCTAGCTCGATCATAATTTAGTCCCTTTCCCAAATAGCCTACCTTGGTGTGTTAAAAACGAGTGTTCCTGGGTGTAAAATCAATGAGTTGAGCGTATGAGGTCTTAAGCATATATAACTACTGTTTGTACAATCATGAACCAAGACGAAGAAAATGGAGGGGAGATCAATGAGCTAGTTGAAGAAGTCTAGGAGAATGAGGAGGAACTNTCTCAAAATCTTCACGACCTTTCTTTTTGTTAATTTTTTTTCAATGTGCAATTCTACCCAAAAATATCTTTGTGTCCCTTATTTTGATCCTTTCTTGTTTTATTTTGGTGTTATTTCATAATTAATTTATCTTGATTTTCTTGAATAGCTCGCTACTATAAGAATTGTTTTATCCATATATTAGTCTAGCTCGATCATAATTTAGTCCCTTTCCCAAATAGCCTACCTTGGTGTGTTAAAAACGAGTGTTCCTGGGTGTAAAATCAATGAGTTGAGCGTATGAGGTCTTAAGCATATATAACTACTGTTTGTACAATCATGAACCAAGACGAAGAAAATGGAGGGGAGATCAATGAGCTAGTTGAAGAAGTCTAGGAGAATGAGGAGGAACTGGAAGATGGAAGTCATTTGACACTTATTACAAGAAGACTTCTTAAAACTCAAGTTACGGAGAATGATGTTGATGATCAAAGAGACAACTTGTTTCACATGCCGTGTTTAGTAAAGAGGACTGCTTGTAGTCTTGTCATTGATAGTGAAAGTTGCACCAATGTAGTAAGTACCATGTTGTTCAAAAGGTTGCAAATTCCAACCCAAGATCATCAGGGCTCAATGATAGTAGAACAACGAAGGTAGTTTCCCAAGTTTTAATATCTTTTACTTTGGAAAAGTACAAAGATGAAGTTCTTTGTGATGTGTTACCAATGCATGTTGGAGACATATTGCTTGGCCGACCATGACAATTTGACAGGAGGGTCATGTATGATGGTTATTTGAATGGGTATTCTTTTGTAAAAGAGGTAGAAAAACCACTGTTATACCTTTGAGTTCTGCACCTGTGTTGGCTGATCAATTGAAGTTAGAGGAAAAAAAAGAAAGAGTTTGAGGAAAAAGAGTTGAAAGAAAAACGAGAGTTGAGTGAAAAAATAGAGAAAAATAAAAGAGAAAAAAAAGTGAAAAGAAGAAGAAAAAAAGAGATGAAATTGAAGAAAGAAAGAGAGTTGTTTGGCTACAGTTGGAGGGGTGAGAAGACCAATGTTTTCACAAAATACCATCTTTGTATTTATGTAAAAGGAAGGATGTTTGGTCTCTGAGTCTAACAACTTGGCTTTGCCCAGTGTTAATCTCTTTTACAGGAATTTGAAGACATATTTTATTGTGAAGTACTATTAAGAAATTTAAAGGCAAGTGGAGGAGCTTATGGAGAAGCTCGTGGAGAAGGGCTATATACGAGACTTATTGATGTCAAAGAAAGATGAAAATTGGCGCAGGTGCATGGATCATAGAGTCATCAACAAAATCACTGTAAAGCATCGACATCTAATTCCTAGACTAAACGATATGCTTGATTTATTGCATGATTCATGTCTATTTATAAACATTATTTTGAAATCTAGCATCAAATTAAAAGGTAGGTAAGACAAGAATGAAAAACAACTTTCAAAATTAAATTTGGATCGTATGAATGACTTCTTATGCTTTTTGGGTTAAAAAATGCTCCTAATAGATTTATACGATTAATATATAATGTTTTGAGGAAATATCTGAAAACATGTTATCGTTTATATTTGATGATATTATAATCTATTTAAAAAAATTAAAGATTTTCTTGAGCAAGGATACCTCCTCATGGGAACTGCCACTTTGACAAACGACATAGAATATTTTTGAGGGGCAAAAATAAAAATAGTATGACGTAGAATCTTATGTTGCGTCATCTCAGTTTTTTATATATATGCAAGCATTTATTTTATCAATATATCATGAACTTGATCCTACATCGGTTGGAGAGGGGAACGAAACACTCTTTATAAGGGTATAGAAACCTAACCCTAGCAGACGCATAATAAAATCGTGAAACTGACGGCGATACGACGTAACGAACTAAAGAGGGCAATATCTCCTAGTAGTGGGCTTGGGCCGTTACAAATGGTAGCAGAGCCAGACACTGGGGATGTGCCAGCAAAGACGTTGGGCCCCGAAGGGGGGTGAATTTTATGGGGGGTCCCCCATCGATTGGAGAAAGGAATGAGTGCCAACGAGGATGCTGGGCCTCGGAGAGGGGTGGATTGTGATATCCCACATTAGTTTGGGAGGACAACGAAACACCCTTTATAAGGGTGTGGAAACCTCTCCCTAGCTTTGAGGGGAAGCCTGGAAGGGAAAGGGAAAGTTACACACGACAATATCGGCTAGTAGTGGGCTTGGACCGTTACACTTTCATTCTTACCTTAGTTATTGTGTTACTGTTTAGCTAGAAATTTATCTTACAATAAATTGATATATTCACCTAGATCTTCAAATAAGGACAATATGCATCAAAATAAGAAGTACAGTAACCAAAATTCATGTGTTATGTTTTCGTTTCGTGCATTGTTAAAATGGAGTCGAGAGTCTTGTTGTGTCGTAAGATCGATTTCCGCGAATGTTGATCACCAAATGTTTGTTGTTCTTGGATGGCAGGTAAGTGAAGAGTATACATAAACATACCCTATAGCCCATGTGGGTTGCTGCTGAAGGTAAACAACAGAATAGATCTGAAACATTATAGGAACTCTGTTATATGATATGTTTATAATAATTGTGTAATATATGTATATGGAACTGGTAATCTAAGTTTGTAATCTAAGTTTGTAGAAACAATAAATATATCTAATTTTTCACGAAAAAATGTTGATATTTGAAGATCTAATTTTTGTAGTACTAAAACAATGTTGAAAAATCATGGAATTTGGGGTTGAAATCATGGAATTTGAACATTCCACGCAACAATGTCGAAAAGCATCGACCACGATGCAGTTCTTTCACGCACGTGCTTTAATTGGCAAACTAGGGTTTTTAAATTAGGATTTCGATTTTGAGCTCGTACATAGATTGCTTTTGCCTCTTTTTCTTCAAAACTTGTGTCAAAATACTCAAATATTAACATTCCCCACAAGAATATCGAAAAATATCGATCATGATTCGATTTTTTTACACACATGCTTCGAATGACCCAATTAGGTTTTTGAAATCATGGTTACAGTTTTAAGCACGTACGTAAACTTTTACAGGCTATATTTCTTCGAAATTTGGGTCGAAATCATGGAATTTGAACATTCTATGAATTATTGTCGAAAAATATCGACCGCGACTCAATTTTTTCACGCGCATGCTTCAAAAGGCAAAACTAGGGTTTATAAAATTAGGGATTTGATTTTAAGCCCGTATGTAAATTGCTTTTGGCTCTTTTTCTTCGAAACTTGAGTTGAAATACTCGAATATTGACATTTCTCTCAAGAATGTTAAAAAATATCGATCGTGACTCAATTTCTTTAAGCTTTCAGTTTTAGACAGGTACGTACACGTCAATAGGCTATATTTCTTCCAAATTTGTGTTGAAATCATGCAATTTGAACATCGCACTCAAAAATGCCAAAAAATATCGACCACAATACTATTTTTTCATGCGTGTACTTCAAGTGGCCAAACTAGGGTTTTTAAATTAGGGTTTCCATTTTAAGCCCGTACGTAGATTTCTTTTGGTTATTTTCTTAGAAACTTGGGTCCATATATTCAAATATTGACATTTCCCACAATAGTGTCAAAAAAATATCGACTATGACTCGATATTTTTACGCGCGTGCTTCGATCAAGCCAATTAGGGTTTAGGCACGTACTTACACTTTTATAGACTATATTTCTTTGAAATTTTGGTCGAAATCCTAGAATTTTAACATTACATGCAACAATGCCGAACTCAATTTTTTTACGTGCGTGCTCCAAATGGGGAAACTAGGGTTTCTAAATTAAGGTTTCAATTTTAAGCTCGTATGTAGATTGATTTTAGCTCTTTTTCTTCGAAACTTGAGTGAAAATAGTTTTATATTGATATTTCCCACAAGAATTTAGAAAATATCAACCATGACTCAATTTTTTTACGCACGTGCTTCAAGATGACCCAATTAGGATTTTGAAATTAAAGTTTCAATTTAGGCACATAAGTGCACTTTTTATTTTTTTGCTATATTTATTCGATATTTGGGTTGAAATCTTGGAATGTCAACATTTCACACCACAAAGGTTTCCATGTAACAAGGTCTTACTAAGGTTTCTAAATTAGGGTTTCAATTTTAAGCCTAGATTGCTTTTGGCTATTTTTCTTCAAAATTTGAGTCGAAATACTCGAATATTAACATTCTCCACAAGAATGTTGAAAATATCGACCTGAATCGATTATTTAACGACCCAATTAGGGTTTTGAAATTAATGTTTTGGTTTTAGGCACGTACATACACTTTTATAAGCTATATTTTTTTTTTTTGAAATTTCGGCTGAAATTTTGGAATTTGAACATTCTACGCAACAATGTCAAAAAATATGGACCGCGACTCAGTTTTTTCACTCGCTGCTTCAAGTGACTAAACTAGAGTTTCTAAATTAGGGTTTCAATTTTAAGCCCGTATGTAGATTGCTTTTGGCTCTTTTCTTCAAAACTTGAGTCGAAATACTCGAATATTGACATTCCCCACAAAAATGTCAAAAAAGATCGATCGTGACTCGACTTTTTTACGCGCGTGCTTGCAACGACCCAATTAAGGTTTCAGTTTTAGGCACATACATACACTTTTATAGGTTTCTTCGGAATTTGGGACAAAATCATGGAATTTGAACATTCCAAGCAACAATGTCGAAAAATATCGACCATGACTTTGTTTCTTCAAGCATGTGCTTCAAGTATTCAAATTATGGTTTCTAAATTAGGGTTTCAATTTTAAGCCCGTACCTAAATTGCTTTTGGCTCTTTTTCTTTGAAACTTGAGTTGAAATACTCAAATATTGACAAATGTCAAAAAAATATCAACTGTAATTCGATTTTTTACGAGCGTGTTTCAAACGACCAATTTAGGATTTCGAAATTAGGGTTTTGTATTTTAGGCACGTATGTACAGTTTTAGAGGCAATATTTCTTTGAAATTTTGGTTGAAATCATGGAATTTGAACATTGCACGCAACAATGTCAAAAAATATTGACCATGACTTAGTTTTTTCACGCATGTGCTTCAAGTATTGAAATTAGGGTTTCGATTTTAAGCTCATACCTAGATTGCTTTTGGCTTTCTTCTGCAAAACTTGAGTCAAAATATTCGAATATTAACATTACCCACCAAAATGTCGAAAAATATCGACAATGACTCATTTTTACGCGCATGCTTCGAAACTAGGGTTTCGGTTTTAGCATGTACGTACACGTTTATAGGCTATATTTCTTTTAAATTTTGGTCGAAATCATGGAATTTGAACATTCCATGCAACAATGTCGAAAAAATATCGCTCGCTACTCAGTTTTCTCACACACATGCTTCAAGTGACCAAACTAGGGTTTCTAAATTACGGTTTTGATTTTAAACCCGTACGTAGATTGCTTTTGGCTCTTTTTCTTCGAAACTAAAGACGAAATTTAAGATTTGATCCTTATAAGTATTACTTGAAAAGGTTAGTGTGGCAACTTACATGGATGACGCGTACCTTCATCCATCACCTGACATGTGTACTCTAGCTGTCAAGCTACGTTCCTCTGCCCATCTGTGCACACGTGTCTCTGCCTTCTTCCAGTCGCATGTTCTACGATACGGTTTTTTTTCTAGATTCTCATCCGTTTTTAATTATCTTCTATTTTATTTGGATTTTCATAAGTTTTTCTACCTNTTTTTTTTTTTTTTTTTTTTTTTTTTTTTTTTTTTTTTTTTTTTTTTTTTTTTTTTTTTTGTAAAGCTACAAAAGGAAATAAATATGCTCAAAATTGGTAAAGACTCATCTTCTTACTGTTTCTTAGCGAACACCACTTTTTGGTCTAATTGAACTCTGGCTTTCTTGAAGGAACTTGTGCAAAATCTCCAACCATATATCAAAAATTCAAAACCTAGTTCCAAGAAATTCTCTAGAATTTTGAGGAAAATAGAAATTAAAACTCAAAATACTTGTGTAAAACCTAGTTCCAAGAAATTCTCTAGAATTTTGAGGAAAATAGAAATTAAAACTCAAAATACTTGTGTTTGGCTGATACTTTTGGTAAAGCTATATATAGTAAAGTTATATNCAAAATACTTGTGTTTGGCTGATACTTTTGGGAAAGCTATATATAGTAAAGTTATATAAGCTATATCCGGTAAAGCTATATATGGTAAATAGCTATATATAGTAGATGGCTAAATCTAGTAAAACCTGGTAAACTAAACCATATATATCTGGTCTGGTAAAAGCTTTGAAAATGTACTTTCTATTCTCTGTACTCTCCCTTGTTGTACATCACTAAAGTCATCAATAAAAAATTCTTTTAGCCAGAGTTCTCCTTGCAATTTTCTCTATCCTTTTCTTTGTGTTCATCTAGATCGAGCGTGTGCATTGTTGTGCGATTCTAACAACTGGTATCAGAGCTAACGACTGATATCGATCCTAACATTTGAGTGATCCAAGAGTCAAATTGAATGTCTAAGCATTTTTTCTCTTCTACATCATCTTGAAATTTGATCTTTGAAACCCAGATAAGAGCTCTCTTACGATTTTATGGAAGAGTTTCAATCAAGAGCCACTAATTCCGGTTGATTTCGCTACCGTGTTTTCATTATCACCCTTGAAACTGCTACTAATAATCGAGTCGTGCAACTATATTGGTCTTATTGTCTCTCTCTTAGATCCTCTTCCTTTCTGTTGATCATTGCACAATAATTAATCTCTATCTCTATCTTTAGTTCATTCTCTTGTTCAGTTCACTATTTTTCTTCCTCATTCGTGTGTTTGACCAACGCTCACTCCTTAACAAGTTTGAATATGCAAAATTAAGTTTATTCGGAGACTAACCGCAAGCGCTCGAAGCTGTTTGGTGAAATTCGGTAAGGTCAAAGTTCCCGTTAAACCCTTTTGAACTTGTCTCAATGTTAAGTAAGACCAGTCTTTGGGTTGACTTAATCTTTTAAATTATGAACGACAGAATTTTGTGTTAGGTTCATTAAAAAAATTGTGATTTAAGTCCACGGTGTTTTTCATTTAGATTCATTAATAAAGTAAGTAATTTTAGTGTTAGAATGTATTAAGGTTAGATTGGATGATTAATTGTTGTATGGATAGTTAAGTGCTCCCTTGTAATTGATATATGATTGAGGTTATGTATGCTAGTTAAGTGTGTTACGATAATATTTTATGCATTCAAGTCATGAAATATTTAAATTTATGAATTAATTCAATCTCAAATAACGAAAAGGATATTTACGAGAGTTGATAATTCAATCGTATGGCTTTTAAAACCGGTTCATAAATAAATAAAATGAATCCTTATTCATTGAAACTACTTGAAAAAACTTGGGTTAATATTGGTTCATTTTTTATCATGCTTACCGATTTGACCTTACGAGCTATGGGCATTCAAATTCGAGATGGTTCAAAGTATGCATCCTAGGCGACAACATTGAGCTACAAAAAAATGTGTCATAGTGTCATCGTCATTCAAGACGTATTGCCACAATCGCTGGTTGGGTAAGGGGAACTCGAGTCGTCGAGGGTAGAGCACCACTTGAAGCATTCGCGTGAAAAAATTTAGTCGCGGTTGATATTTTTCAACATTGTTTCGTGAAATGTTCAAATTCCATGATTTCGACTCAAATTAATTAGAAATATAACCTATAAAATTGTACTTACGTGCCTAAAATCGAATTCCTAATTTCGAAACCATAATTTGGTCGTTTGAAGGATGCAAAAAAATTGAGTTACGGTCGATATTTTTTAGCATTCTTGTGGAGAATGTTAATATTCGAGTATTTGGACTCAAGTTTTCAAGAAAAAGATCCAAAAACAAACTACGTACGGGCTTAAAATCGAAACCCTAGTTTAGAAACACTAGTCTAGCCACTTGAATAAATTGCGCGTGAAAAAACTGAGATGCGGTCGATATTTTTCGACATTTTTGCGTGGAATGTTCAAATTCCAAGATTTTGACCCAAATTTAGAAGAAATATAGCCTATAAAAGTGTACGTACATGCATAAAAATGAAACCCTAATTTCAAAATTCTAATTGGGTCGTTCTAAGCACGAGTGTTAAAAAAATTGAGTCATGGTTGATATTTTTCGACATTCTTAAGGGGAAATTTTATATTCGAGTATTTAGACTCAAGTTTTGAAGAAAAAGAGACAAAAGTAATCTATGGACGGGCTTAAAACCGAAACCTTAATTTAGAACCTCTAGTTTGACCACTTGAAGCATGCGCCTAAAAAACTGAGTAATGGACATTGTTGTGTGGAATGTTAAAATTCCATGACTTCCACCCAAATTTAGAAGAAATATAGCCTATAAAAGTGTATGTACGGGCCTAAAACCGAATCTATAATTTCAAAACCATAATTGAGTCGTTTGAGGCACACACAAAAATCGAGTCATGGTCGATAATTTTCGACATTCTTGTGGAGGATTTTAATATTCGAGTATTTCAACTCAAGTTTTGAAGATAAAGAGCGAAAAGCAATCTGCGTACGGGCTTAAAATCGAAGCCCTAATTTAGAAACCCTAGTCTGGCCACGTGAAAATATTGCGCATGAAAAATCTAAGACGCGGTCAATGTTTTTCAACATTGTTGCGTAGAATATTCAAATTTCATGATTTCGAACCAAATTTAGAAGAAATATAGCATATAAAAGTGTACGTACGTGCCTAAAGCCAAATCCCTAATTCCGAAAGCATAATTGGGTTGTTTGAAGCACACAAAACAATTGAGTCACGGTCGATATTTTTGGCATTCTTGTGAAGAATGTTAATAATCGTTTACTCAAGTTTTGACGAAAAAGAGCCAAAAGTAATCTATGTACGGGCTTAAAACCGAAACCCTAGTCTGACCACTTGAAGAAAATGCATGTGAAAAAACTGAGACGCAGTCGATATTTTTCAACATTGTTGCATGGAATGTTCAAATTCCATGATTTCGACCAAAATTTAGAAGAAATATAGCCTATAAAAGTGTATGTATGTGCCTAAAACCAAAACCCTAATTTTGAAACCCTAATAGAGCCGTTCTAAGTACGTGCGGAAAAAAATCGGGTCATGATCGATATTTTTCTATATTCTTGTAAGGAAAGTCAATATTTGAGTATTAAGACTACTTTCGAAGAAAAAGAAACAAAAGCAATCTACGTACGGGCCTAAAATCAAAATCCTAATTTAGAAACCCTAGTTTGGTCATTAAGCACACATGTGAAAATACTGAGTCACGGTCAATATTTTTCGACATTACTACATTGGTGCAATTTCCCCTATCAATAACAAGACGACAAGGAGTTCACTTGACTAAGCAAGTTGTGTGAAATAGGTTGTCTCTTTAATCATCAACATTGTTCTCTGTCACTTTTGTTTTTAGAAGCCTTCTTGTAATATGTGTCCAATGACTCCCATCTTCTAATTTCTCCTCATTCTTCTATACTTCTTCAACTAGCTCATTGATCTCCCCTCCATTTCCCTTATCTTGGTTCATGATTGTACAAACAATACTTAAATATGCTTAAGACCTCACACACTCAACTCACTGATTTTACACTCAGGAACACTCGTGTTTATTGCACAAAGATAGGTTATTTGAGAAAGTGACTAAATTACAATCAATCAAGGTTATGGATAAAGCAATTATAGTAGCAAGTTATTCAAAGTAATCAACCTAAGTTAATTGTGAAATAACACCCAATGAAACAAGAAAGGATCAAATGAATAAGGAACACAAAGATATATATATATATATTTGGTAAAATTGCACACTGAAAATGAATCCAAGAAGGAAAGGTCTTTAAGATTTTGAATAAGTTCCCTTCTTAATTATAAAATATAAGAGAATGAGCTAACTTTCTTTTTTACTTTTTACTGAATTCGAATAAATTCAGAACTTATCATCAAGATTAAATTATGAAAGAAAAATATCAAACCCAACTTCTCCAAAGTTAGATGACTTGGCAAAAATGTGAATTGAAGTTCATTTGATCTTGAAATAAACATGCAAATAGTCTAATAATAAAGTTTTATAAACTCAATATTGAGAACAAATATGATAAGGATTTCGTTCTTTTTTTCTTTCAAGATCTTATGATTTTTACGTAGAAAATGAGAAAAAAAAGTCAAAGGATGACGAAACATGATGGAAATAACACTAAGAAAATAAATAGACAAATTTAAAGAAAAGATAAACAATGACATCAATGAAAGATAAAATCAATTATAGATAGTCACAAAATGCAACCTAACCTAGGCTTTGATACTAAATTGATAAAGCAACCTCAATTTTCAACTCAATGATCCAAGCTTTTGTTGAGGAAAAAACACTTGAATTAGAGCAATTAACACCTCATTATACAAAAGTTGGATCAACCAAGAGATAAGGCTAGAATTAGATTACATCTTAAAGATCAAAGATCTAGAAGCTAGATTTAGAACCTTTGTTCTAAATTGAGTCATTCCACAATCGAACTTGATCAAGACTTGATTGAATGACTCAGATGCAATCTACCATAAGAATTACATGAAACTTAGAGCAAAAATGATTCTCAAATTTCTAAGGATAAAAGTCTCAATTTAGAGCTAAATTTCATTCATTAAAATATGTGTTTTACGTGTGGGTATTTATAGTCTCTCCACAAAAATAATATCCAAGTCTTCAAATAAAAAGAGGTTAGTGACCATCATTAGTGAGTTACTCCCACTACCCTTTCAATCTTCCTCCACAAAAATAGAAGTTATGACCACTTTACAAGTAAATTCCCACCCTTCTTCCCACGGGACAAAATTTTGGAATTAAAATAATAAATAAAGTTTTCTAAATTAAGTACTAGTTATAGCATGAAAAAACTGAGTTGCAGTCGATATTTTTCAATATTTTAGCGTAGAATGTTCAAATTCTATGATTAGACTCAAATTCCGAAGAAATATGGTCTATAAAACATACTTGCCTAAAACTAAAACTCTAATTTTGAAATCCTAATTAGGTGGTTAGAAGCACGCACCTATAAAAATTGAGTCACGAAGTTAAAACATAAGATTTTGATAAAAGCTTAAGCCTATGGTTTGCACAGAGTGTTTTAATAGCTTAATGAAAATTAATATACGTATATTAAAGGTTGGAGATGAAACAAATGTCCAAAGTCTTTTAGAAATATTATTTTGTGTTATTGAGTTAATAGATTAGATTAAAATGTTGGAAGATAATAAGCCTATCCAAAATAAAATTAGAGAATTTGTATAATAAATTAGTCCTTTTACTTATAACCGTCATATTCACTTAACTCGACGGATGCTTGGTAATACCTTAATATGTATAATTAAGAGTTGAGTTTTAACAAATTTGTAGACAAAAAAATAGATAAATGTACATATAGATAGATAACTATGTGATTACTTTATTCTGGCCTATGTCATTTTCATAGTTAAGAGAGAGTAACGCTCCTCGTATATAGAGAGAGGGCTTAGTGTGAAAAAGAGAGCAGTCTAATGCTTGTTGAAATCCTTGAAGACGTCTTCAAAGGATAAGAGAATGTGCATTTTAAAGTGACGCACGTAGTACTTCACATTTTTAATATATGACCAAGGAATACCCCATCATTTATAACTTCTATCACAATAATATAAAATCTAGGCTCGAACATTTATATTGAAATCGGACAGATCATTCATCACAGGCTTGTAAATGAAACAATGTTCATGAATTTTGTTATTCTCTTTCACTGCAAACATTCCCGCTCTTTGCACTATTTCTTCATTGACATCCTTAATTGGAAATAGATTTGAAGGTAACACTTCTCCACAACTCATTCTGGAATACCTTTGATAGATAGTTTTAAAAAATGTACTTTTCTCATGAATATTTTGGAGTTGGATATTTTTAGTTGTGGATGAAGATACCCAAATAGATATATGGCCAAATCTTACAACAAAGACTAATTGAGCTCTCTGTTACAAGATAACTTGGAATCAAATTCTTTGATTGAGGTGATGGTTGCATTGTTTTTGTAAGGATTGGGCTAACTCGATGACTCCAAAACGAAGGGTAAATTTTTCGAGAAATAAAACAAACGGTATTTAGAACATAATATTCATTAAAACAAAATAGTGTTCATACAAAAGTAATTAAAACATGACAAAATATTTTCAAACAAAAAGGTTGAAGACGATGGGTGGGGCTTGTATATGGCACCTGCTCTAGGATCCACTCCCGACCTCGACCAGCTTCTTATTACCTGAAAAAAAAAATGAAAAATAAGGAATGAGCACAAGACTCAGTAAGTAGTCTACTTTTAAGATCTTAATTGTGTCCTTGATATGCTAGGGTACCACAAAATTTCTTTTTTTGTTCTTGTTCCTTTGGTGAGTACTTAGGCCCTCTAGTTCTTGTGTTTGACTTGGAGTTCTTATCATGATCTATGTTGAGGACCTTGGTCCTTAGATTCTGAAATCTTGGTTATCCTCTAAGGGCCTTAGTACTATGGTTCTTGGTTCTTGTCCTTAGAACTTGGATCTTGACCTATGTTCTACTCCTTAATCTTTCTCTTGCTCTTGGTACTTTTTAGGTTCTTGCTATGTTCTTGATTCGTTCTCCAAGACACTCCCCCTATGACTTACAGTACTAATCATGAACCTGGGAGCCTGTGTCCAAGGCTTCATGCGTTCCTAGNTTGAATAAATATGTTTGCGTTGAAAGTTCTAAACGATGGGACACTCCAATATTCTCGTGTATTTATTTTTTATCATATAAAAAAATATTTAATTTTTAAACATTAAACTATCTTCTATATTTAGGTTTAGGGAATATTTATTATTCCAACTTTTTAATTTCAACAATAAACAACATATTATAGCGTATGCATTTCACTCAAAGCTTACGTCATATTCTAAAGTAGGTATTTATAAATATATTTAAAAAAGATAAAGAAATTAATTATAAATAAATAAATATAATNCAAGCGACGTAGTCTGAACCCGCATCTTAGGGCTTGCCATTCGATACGGTCTGAACACCTATGCCCAAGGCTTCATGCGTTCCAAGCGGCATACTATGAAAACTTACGCTCAAGGATTCATGCATTCCAAGCAGTGTAGTCTAAGTCATGAGCATGTTGTATCGTGGGAGGTCCTAGGGGGTTCTTGATTCTTGGCCAAGGTAACTTACTCTCTTCTTGTTCCATTATAGCCCTAGATTATTCCCCATGATAGACCATAAAGGTCACGTGATTGATGCATGCATGAACATGACATCCTGCAAATCTTTGGGTACCCATAACATGATCCAAGGTGTCACAATCACACTTTGATGGCAGCGGACTTACGATTGTGTGGCACTCACTTCCCAGCAACAAGTGAGTTAAGCCTATTCATTCTTGCGTCGCCTACGACCAAACGATATATGCTCGAGCCTCTTGCCCCGGTTCCAGAAGAAAGTTTTAGAAAACGTGGGTAGAGAGATTTCGAAAGAGAGTTTTAAAAGCAAGATTTGAGAAATTGAAATTGGTGTTATATGGAAATATAAGCAAAAGACAATAACAATGGCTTACTGCATATAACTATCGGGTAGGGAGAAGTTGACAACTAGTCATATCCACCTATTGTACATTTTGAGGCATTTTATGTCTGGCAGGCCTAGACATGAATTTTTCGAAACGTCATACTCCCTAGAAATACAAAAGTAAAACACTACAACATGAAAATACATAAAGGGTTTGGCTTGTCATGTGCATGCGGCCATGGGCAACACGCCTTGGAGACGAGCATGACAGTGACACGGGCATCTCATCGAGGTGAGGGAAACATGATGTCAAACTTAACATCATTAGAGCTAATTTTCTTCATTTTTTGGTGTTACAATTTTAGTCCAACAATCGAGACTAGTGTATTACCAATTGTACAAAAAAAAATTTCGTTTTAGTAAAAAATTACATTTTATTAATAGTTGAAAGCAATCAAAGGTAATTAAATTTGTGATCAGAAATCTCCGTTAAAATTAGTGATCTTAAATTGGATTGAAAAGANGTTTGCGTTGAAAGTTCTAAACGATGGGACACTCCAATATTCTCGTGTATTTATTTTTTATCATATAAAAAAATATTTAATTTTTAAACATTAAACTATCTTCTATATTTAGGTTTAGGGAATATTTATTATTCCAACTTTTTAATTTCAACAATAAACAACATATTATAGCGTATGCATTTCACTCAAAGCTTACGTCATATTCTAAAGTAGGTATTTATAAATATATTTAAAAAAGATAAAGAAATTAATTATAAATAAATAAATATAATATTAGCAAATTAAAAATTAATATGTAGATTTTCTTTTAAAGTGAACCAATTCGCGATTTAAGAAAGTGATGAACCACCGTCAAAACCAGCTTGGGATTGTGAGCACTAAAGTATTGTTAGGAACTTTAAAGCACCATAGATAGTTAGGTAACAATAGAGATTAGGCCCGAACTTTTGAGAGTCTAGAATAAAGGTTGTGGATACTTACTAGGTTAATAATGTAATTTACTACTAAAAGTGAAAAATATACCTACAAAATGTTTATACTATTGGTAATACACTAATTTCAGTTGTTTGACTAAAACAATGCAAAAATTATCCAAACTAAAGAATTTGATTCGAAGCTATCTCCTAATAGACGGAGGCTCAGTTAGTTTTTGTTGTAAGATTCGGTTATATCAATTTGAACAGCGTTCAACTATGAGTATAAATATCGAACTCCAAAATATTTCACGAGCAAAATAAGTTTGTTGAAACTATCTATCAAAAGTGTTCCAAAATGAGTCATGAAGAAGTGTTTCCTTCCGATCTAGTTCCAATTAAGGATGTTAATGACGAAAAAGTGCAAGCTGCTGGAAGGTTTGCTGTGAGAGAGAATAACCGGAGGGATGGACATAATTTCATTTACAAGCGTGTGGTGAATGGTCTATCCAATCCCAATATAGATGCTGAACCCAAATATTATATTATTGTGATAGAAGCTACAGATGACGATGGTAATCCATGTTCATATATTGCAAAAGTGGAGTATTATTGGATTTTCAGGAGAGCGCCCTTTCTCTTTTCCTTTGAAGATGTCCTCAAGGATTTCAACAAGCTTTAGACCGCTCTCCCTCTCTATTTATTCCAAGCGCTCTTTCTATATATGGGGGCATTACTGTCTTTTAACTATGAAAATGACATAAGCCGCAATAAAATAATCACATAGTTATCTATATACATAATTATCTCATTTTTCTTTCATTTTTCCTCCAATTTTGTCAAACTGACTCTTAATTATGCATATTAAGGTGCTAACCTTCATTTATCATAATTTATTATGCAAGTTCTCTCATATATTTGGATATACTTATTATCTTAAAATAATTTACTTCTTCAATATATCACCTCTTTGAGCATAAATATTAAAATATTAAAATATTAAAATAATTAGTTCTTAAAAAATAAAAAATAAAAAATAAATAAAATACTTAGGAGCATGGAAAATAAGTAATTATTTAATTCAATGACTTTTAATCTTAAAAGTAACTTAAAATATCCCAATATTGTGATTCAATGGTGCATTAAGAAATTAGACAAGAATTAAAAAGTAAGAATTCACAACACGTAGGTAAGATAATTTCAGTAATTATATAAATCACAAACAATATTTATTAGCATTTTTCTTTTGGTTTGTCACATTTTGAACAGATGAACGAACCTCAATTTCGAGTTAGCTGAGTATTATGGATCATAATCGACAATACCTTGCAAGTAGTTTCGAGGACACAAGAGGTCGAATGTTGAATTTCCATATAAGGGTAACCAAATAACCAGATGATTATTGTTGAATTTCCAAAGAATGCACCATAGATTTCATTTATAGATATAAATGGAACCATTAACGGATATAAAACCCTGATTATACAATTGCATATTCACTAACAAACCCACCTCAGAGGGATCATCTTCACTAGAGGCTGCAAATTAAGATGCCTTTTTGGATTACTCAAAAGTGAACTTTTAAGACAAAGGAAGCTATATTTGAGCAAGAAGAATCATGTTCCATGTGTCCGGAATACTAGGAAGACACCAATGCAAGCAATCACTACCACTCGAAGTTCCTTCGATACTGTAATGGGATCTATGAGACTCATCCCTCAAGGGAAGTAAGATTCGGATTACCATGTTCATCAAATATCTCAAGACAAGAACACTTGTTTGAGATCCGAATCACTCCACAAACAAGATTGATCATGTTGAACTTGAATGATTCTACATGCAACCTAAATTACATAAAATTGCAAAGAAACTTAGTCATTAGCTAAATGAAAGCACAAATGCTTCTTTTACTACATTTTCCAAGTCTATTTGACATAGATAACATACATGATTTTATATAGCCTCAAAATGAAAACTCTTAAACTCCAAATGAGTCATGAAAAAGTGTTTCCTTCAGATCTAGTTCCAATTAAGAATGTCGATGACGAAAAAGTGCAAGCTGCTGAGAGGTTTGCTGTGGAAGAGCATAATAGGAGGGGCGGACATCATTTCATTTACAAGCGTGTGGTGAATGGTCTGTCCAATCCCAATATAGATGCTGAGCCCAAATATTACATTCTTGTGATAAAAGCTATAAATGACAATAATATTGCTTGGTCATATATTGTAAAGGTGCAATACCATTGGATTCTCAGGATAGCGCCCTTTCTCTTTTCATTTGAGGATGTCCTCAAAGATTTCGACAAGCATTAGACTACTCTCTCTGTTTATAATAAGTCCTCTCTATATATGGGGGCGTTACTATCTTTTAACTATGAAAATGGCATAGGCCCCAATATAATAATCACATAGTTATCTATATATATACTTATCTCTCTTTTATTTTATTTTTTCTTCAAATAATTACTAGTTTATTATGTAAATTCTTTAATTTTATTTGTGATAAATCTTCCAAACCTAATTTATAAAAAAAAAAAAAGTAAAATAATTAGGAAACATATATCTACTAAGTGGAGGAGGGAAAAGGTAGAGAAACGGAGATGGAACATCACAAAAATTGAGAGAGGAAGACGACTCCATCAGGTCCGGATTCAGGTCGGACCCACCTGCCTAGATCAGGTCCGGACTCCATCAGCCTAGATCCAATTCCATTTCCTCACACCATTAAGCTATCCAGCCCACCTGCAGCAGCCTAACGCCGGAGGCCCAATACCTACGTCAACCATGCTAGCAGTAGCCCAACATCCGCGCTACGACCCATGTACTCACGCCTCGACCCGATGAAACCAGCACACGTGTTGGCCTCTACTTGTGCCACATGTCAATCTGCAGCGAAAAGGTTCCCTCGGCTAAGTCGGCTTAAACGACTCGTATCTGCTCCGCAGCTTTGAAATTAGCCATTAGACTTGGTAAAGGAAATTTGGTCCATTTTCCACCCTTTCGACCCTCCCAAAGCTGATTTTGACTTTAATTAAGGTAATGATCTATTTTACAAATTCAAGTTAAATTTATATTAGAATTGTAAAATGCTGACGAAGGGAAATGGACGACCTAATAAGGAACGACCTCCAACAACATTTGGAGCAACTTCGAGGAACGAAGGATTTGCGAACTCGAATTTAGGGAAACGCTGATTAAGGCCAACCAAGTAAGTAACCTTACTATAGGATAAACTACATAATTGTTTGATGTAAGATCACACGTGCCTAGTGGCATCTGCACGTATCATTTATGCTTTATATGTATGATGCATGAAGATTACTTATGATGTATGACGTATTATGCATGAAGTATGATGATGTGTATGAGTTATATGATGATATTTTTTTGATGTTTTATAACGTGCATGATGTGTTATATGATGACGTAAGATGAGGTTATCCCTTAATATGACATTTTCTATATTAGGATGAAAAGTATGATTGAATGTGATATTGACTTTTCTAGGACACAACCCTAGTTAATGTTAACACTAATGTAAATTTGAAGATTAATCACATATATTACTGATAGTAATATAAGGATGAAATTAGAGTTGTGTGGCAAAGATATTTTAAGATGATAAACCATAGAGACTTCAGGTATTCTGCGTATACATAAACATCGAGCTACTTCCCTTTTACAATG
Source organism: Cucurbita pepo subsp. pepo (assembly GCF_002806865.2). NCBI lineage: Eukaryota > Viridiplantae > Streptophyta > Magnoliopsida > Cucurbitales > Cucurbitaceae > Cucurbita > Cucurbita pepo. The sequence continues at coordinate 7,123,266 of NC_036647.1, read as the reverse complement.
ATGAGTACGGACGCCTACACTATGATGATTATGGTTGTAACGACCCTAAGGTCTCTACCATACACTACTTCCCTTCTACTTAACCTAAGGTCTCTACCGTACACCTTATAATAAATTCAACCTTCAACGGTGCATACTTTATTTAATGCTTTTGAATAAAACTAATACAAATAGAAATAAACAAAAAACAATACAAAATGAAATGCCCTGTACTACCTTACATGAAACTAAATGGAAATGAAATTAACCTATATTAACCTATGCTAACTTATAGTCTACTAAAATAAATACGAATCTATCCTAAGCATGTGTCACAGTCTCGGGATTTGCAACGTCACTGTCAGCCTTATAAGTGCACCTTACCTTTACCTGAAAAATATAGCAGCACGAGGCTTGAGTATTTTAAGAAATACTCAGTCAGCGACCCTCTTTCGGGGTTATGATGCAAAGACATACAAATGCATGCATGAGATCTATATAACAATTTGTTTTCCTATGACGGCTATCCTAATGGGCAGTTTGGATGTGTAATTAATTTCCTATACACGATTCACACATGCGAGTATGGACCCACCAGTCGGTTCGTTCACCTCCTGGGCCCCTTTTTGGTCGGGCGAGCATACTCTAGGAGCTGTTGATGTCAGACAACCGTTAGGAGTAGCGACCGTCACTGCATAGCTCTTGAACGCTCCTCCACCTCGACTGGCCGTCTGTAAACACCTACAATGGAAAGGGGGAAGGGGTGAGTATAAAAATACTCAGTAAGCAACCTACTTGTAAGCTCTCGTCTCATCCATGACGTGTAATAGCAAAATAATAATAATAATAATAAAATAATAAAATAAAATAAAATTTATATATATATATATATAAAAAAAGGAAAAAAAAAAACAGTTTTGAAAAAGTAATGAAGAATATTGTTATGTTAATAAAATCAAAAGAAAGAAAGAAAAATGGAATAAAAACACAAATAAGAGAATAGAATGAAATTAGAGAGATAGAAAACATGGAGAGATAACCGAGAGAGAAAGAAAATGGGAGATATAAAAAGTATTCAATTGTTAATACTAGGAAATGTAATAACAAATATATATTCTTATTATTCTCAAATATGTTATGAAACTATAGTATCTAATAAATTGTATGTCTCGGCATTGTTGTTGGGTTTTATGTCCTAAACTCATAGTTGGTAAACAAAAATATATTCTATTTTTAATAAAGTTATTATTCATGTTTGTTCACTAAACATTGTTATTGAATACAGTGATTTATACGATCATTAATTTAAATCCAATAAACTAAGAATACTCTGGCTATAGTATAATTACTTGAACTATATGCAGAGACATACGAGTGGATCAAGTTCAAGTATATAGTCAAAATGATCTATAGTATATGGATAAGGCTGAGTACGTTATCCTGGGGATACTGTGGATGCAGTTCACTTTTGTATATGATATAAACAATATGATCACTAAATTGTACATGTGGAGACATGTGAGTGGGGGTGCAATGAGTATTGCATAAGATTGGACCATGAAGAAAATCACCCTCACTTTATAATGTCGTTTACTGTTGAGACTGATTTTTTCACTCGATGACTTAGGTAACTCGACCTTAATCTTGAGCTAACTATGAACTCCTGTTTATTCAGAATTATCCTTAGATTTGCATGGGTGAGAGTGGTCCGAGTTTGCCGACTCGATAAGCCTCCCATTTCAAGGGTAAGACTGGGTGAATAGCTGGGGACATAGGGTGCAAGATAGAATTCTCTCCTACCTGCTTTTAGGGATAATAGAGAGGTTGTTCCATTAAGTACTAACTTCAGGTCTTGAACAAGAGGCCCCACCCTCTTATTGGCCCGAGAGGGATTCAGTTTGGTGGTTGGGTCACAAACCAATTGTTCATTAGAGGATCAGTGAGACTTAAGGAACAAGAAGTAACTTTAGGGGTAAAAACAGTAAATTGACCCAGCTCTAGTTACGAACAACCTGTGAAGGATTGACTTACTAAGCATGGTTATATCAAATGGATAGAAATATATTTATAGTGAGGGGANTATATATATATATATATATATATATATATATATATAGTTATAAAAAGAAAAGAATTTCTTTAAATAATAATAATAATGATAAATAAATAAATAATAATAATTATAAGAAAAAAAAAATATAGTAATGGATTCTCTATCTCCACCAATCTCTCACATCTCTTTCCCAAATATCTCTATTAGCACCTCTTCCAATGATGATTAGAAATTTTGAGAGAAAAAAAAAAAGAAAAAATACAAAAGAATGAAACAAAACAGAAAAAAAGATGACAGTTTTTGGGGAGAGAAAAACTAGAATAGCTTTCACTCTATATAGATCGAACACCAAAGAGGTAAGAGATAGAAAAGCTTATGAGTAAGTTAGATCTTCTCTCTTTTATCGAGTTGCAATTATTTAAGTTTTTATTAGCATTTTAGGTTACAGTAAATCAGGTTAAAATGAATAAGGCATTATATAAGTTCGAGTAAAACTTAGTAAGCAAACGATCTATTAAAAATTGGAAAGAATATACGTGAACAAAGTTAACCTGTTCACAAAATTAAAAGAAGAAAAAAAAAATCTAGCATAAGAAAAATATAATTAAAAAAAGGAAAAAAAAAAACAGTTTTGAAAAAGTAATGAAGAATATTGTTATGTTAATAAAATCAAAAGAAAGAAAGAAAAATGGAATAAAAACACAAATAAGAGAATAGAATGAAATTAGAGAGATAGAAAACATGGAGAGATAACCGAGAGAGAAAGAAAATGGGAGATATAAAAAGTATTCAATTGTTAATACTAGGAAATGTAATAACAAATATATATTCTTATTATTCTCAAATATGTTATGAAACTATAGTATCTAATAAATTGTATGTCTCGGCATTGTTGTTGGGTTTTATGTCCTAAACTCATAGTTGGTAAACAAAAATATATTCTATTTTTAATAAAGTTATTATTCATGTTTGTTCACTAAACATTGTTATTGAATACAGTGATTTATACGATCATTAATTTAAATCCAATAAACTAAGAATACTCTGGCTATAGTATAATTACTTGAACTATATGCAGAGACATACGAGTGGATCAAGTTCAAGTATATAGTCAAAATGATCTATAGTATATGGATAAGGCTGAGTACGTTATCCTGGGGATACTGTGGATGCAGTTCACTTTTGTATATGATATAAACAATATGATCACTAAATTGTACATGTGGAGACATGTGAGTGGGGGTGCAATGAGTATTGCATAAGATTGGACCATGAAGAAAATCACCCTCACTTTATAATGTCGTTTACTGTTGAGACTGATTTTTTCACTCGATGACTTAGGTAACTCGACCTTAATCTTGAGCTAACTATGAACTCCTGTTTATTCAGAATTATCCTTAGATTTGCATGGGTGAGAGTGGTCCGAGTTTGCCGACTCGATAAGCCTCCCATTTCAAGGGTAAGACTGGGTGAATAGCTGGGGACATAGGGTGCAAGATAGAATTCTCTCCTACCTGCTTTTAGGGATAATAGAGAGGTTGTTCCATTAAGTACTAACTTCAGGTCTTGAACAAGAGGCCCCACCCTCTTATTGGCCCGAGAGGGATTCAGTTTGGTGGTTGGGTCACAAACCAATTGTTCATTAGAGGATCAGTGAGACTTAAGGAACAAGAAGTAACTTTAGGGGTAAAAACAGTAAATTGACCCAGCTCTAGTTACGAACAACCTGTGAAGGATTGACTTACTAAGCATGGTTATATCAAATGGATAGAAATATATTTATAGTGAGGGGAGTGCAACTACTAGGCTATTGTGGAGTGTCCTAGTAGTTAACGAATGTTGGTTAACAAGGTTAATGAGTTTAGCTAGTTAATCTCGGATCGTTGGGGCCCATGATCTGTAGGTCCATTAGGTCCCCCTGCTAGCTCATATCGGACTAAATCTTAGAACAGTGTGACGAGTGAGTTTGAAGTGTTCGAACTCAAATTAGGGAATATGCGCTAAATATATATGATATATTTAACCGCATTTTAATTTAATTACGAATTAAACAAAATGAGAGAATTGGAGATATTTAAATAAAATTTAAATATTTTAATTATGAATAGTGATTCATAGTCCATATGGGTCGGAATTGATTAAGATTGGCATTTGATTAATGTTAAATATTAATTAAATTGTTTAATTAATCATTTAATATTATTTTAATTTAAAATTAATTATTTAAATTAATTGTTGAATTAAAATAGATAAAGTCAAAATGTTGAATTCACTTACTGGAAAAATCAATGTTTGAGTTGGAGAAATATTGAGTGTCAATATATGGTTTAACAAACTTGCATGTTTGCTAAATAAACCTCACAAATTTGAGGGGAATTTTGAGTGTCAAAATAGGGTAATCTCAAATTTGCATGAAAATACAAATATGACTCTATAAATAGAGTGATCAAGATACATGAAAAGTTTGCTAGAAAAACTTTGAGAAAATCTCTCCAAACTCTCTCTCTTTACCTATACTAAATTTCTTTCAAGTTAGTCACTAACTTGATTCCACAATTCCGTTTTAAGGTTGGTGAATAGTAGGGAAGACACTAGTGGTAGTTCAAAACCGGTTCGTAAAAGGAATTTGAACTACAAAAGGTGAGTATTCAAACTCATTGAGTTTTAATGCTTTTGAACATGTTAGCTCATTTATTATAATTGATATACTTATAGTGCCTAAGATCCAAATTGCTTCCTGTGTTATATTAAGACACTATCAATTGTATTATTAGACATATTTATATTTCAAGAAACATTAAATTTAAGGGGAAAGATTAAAAACTTGTTAAATACTTAACAAAATTTAGGAATGATAATTACCGAAGGAATTTAGTGAATATCTTTAATAGGGTGAAGTGTCTTGCCATAAGTGGGAACGAATTCAAGGGAGGAAAGCAAGCAAACTTGAAGTTAGATAGAACTTCGGCTAAAGCCATCCAATAAGTGGCCTTACTAACGATATGATTATATTTGATGTTGACACGTGCCCCGTAGTTCTACACGTGTCCAATATATTGATATATGTGAATTGTTTGTGGATTGATATGCTTATGATATGTTATGTATATGTTATAATCTGTGAATTGTATGATAATACTTACGGTATGATGTGTTCAATGATATGTTTGAGATAGGATATAAGAAGGATGCACTAAACGTAATGTAACGATAGAAGTAAGATATGTTCATGAAAGGTTAAGGTCAGGTTACGTACCGAAGTGCTATGGATATAAGAGATTGATGAAAATGATATGGTCACGATCGATTGATAAAAAAATGACTAAGGTACGTTCATGTAACGATATGACTGTGATATGTATAAGAATGTCAAGAATATGATAAGTTAGGGAACGATATGACCATGAAGTGTTTACGATATGATATGATTATGATACGACATGTGAATGACGTGTGTGTGTGTATATATATATATATATATATATATATATATGTTGTGATATGATATGAAAATGATATGAAATATGTTTTGGTACGAGATATGTGATAAATTGACATGTTTATGATATAATATATGGTGATGCGATATGTTATGGTATGATATGTCTATGATGAAATGTTATGTTAAAAGAATGGAACGTTATGTTATATCTCCTAAATTGTGTGTATAGAGCATGATATGAATGACATGAAATCACAATAAATGACGTGAAATATAACCCCACTAGAATTATGTATGATATGAGAATTGAAAATTTTGAAATGATATGATATGAATGAAAAACGATAGCGGGTTATATTTAATAATGTTGAAAATGGAAAAATATTGGGACCTCATGCATTATGTGTGCTCATGCATTGAGGAATACCCCTATTCCATCATGAGGGTACGGACGCGTACACCACTACGCAGGTGAAGTATCATTATATTTTACATAATGTTGTCGTGATTGTTACTAATTCTAATGGGTGTCAAGCATAAGGAGCTACTAGAGCAGGCTCGTCCGACAAGAAAAGGGGTCCAACGGTGTGCGAAGTAACTGGTGAGCCCATACTCGCACATATGTGTTGTGTGTAGTGTATATCGTACACATCCAACTGTCCGTTAGGGTAGTGCCGTAGGAAAATAGACTGATATGATAGGTCCCGTCATTGCATTCGCATGTTCTTGCGTTTAACCCCCAATAGTGGAGTCACTTACTGAGTATTTCTTTAAATACTCAAGCCACGTGCTACCTTTATTTCAGGTCAAGGCAAAACATTCCTATACGACTGACGACGACATCGCAACTCAAGACCATGACACATGTATAGGGTAGTCGTATTTATTTTCTTAGACTTAGGCTAGAATATGACATTTTTAATTTAAATGTTTATTTATTTTATTTTGTCTTTTCTTGTGTCTCTTTTTTTAAAGTGTTTTCAAAACACGTAAGTCCATATTTGTGTTTTAAGATGAATGTGACGTTTTATGAAAGTTTAAATGAAGTATTTTTCGCATTCAATATTCATGATATGTATACCGTGGCGACCTTAAATTAAGTAGAAAATTTTGGGTCGTTCCAATCTAGCAGGTGACCACGGGCTTTACTCAAGGCTCTAGGTAGATTGCTCTTGCTGTGCACAGTCTTTAGTAGCTATCTTAGCTTACGTTGTAACACCCGCTCATTGACAATGCGATTAACAGGAGCTACCATCGACACCGATAACAAACTCGGTCAACCAATCATAAATTTCCAAAACATTTCCAAATATTAAGTAAAATATTTAAAACATGTTCTATTTAAAACATTATTAATCAACATAAATCTTAAACAACGAAAACATAATTACATAAACAGACTCAGACATGGATTCCTAATAGTCTCTAGCCCGCTGGTCTAGTTCTCGGTTGGCCTTATAATAATTTTGATGAGTAATTAGATTATCTAGTAAGTAGCTAACTTATCTATCATGAATTATAACTAATCTTTTTAGGTGTTTTTAAGTTTTATTCGCCATTGATTCCTAGTTTCTCTTGTCAGGGTCACCTGTTCATTAATGAGGTATCTCAGCTACCTCCAGCTTAGGTTACTGACTCTCTCTCGATATGCTTATCTAGAATTTTCAGACTCGTATGTAAAACTCGTTCTCGGTCAAATATGACACGTCTACTAATTTCTCTAGTGGCCTATATATCTCATATACCAACGGTCAAAAGTACTCATTCTCTCTGACTTAGCACACAACGTGTTGGTCAGGAACTCCGCGGAAATTAGTAGACTACAATACTCATATAAATAGGCCATGGCACACAATCTATAAGCATATCCTAGAGTCATAACCTTTCCATTAACCTGAATAGCATACTCACATCTGATGCATGCTTTCGTACATTTACAATGTTTGACACATAGAACATTCCAGTAATCATTTATAATATGCTTACATCACAAGCAAGCAGTCACAATATACAGATAGACATTCAATATCATCAAAGCTCATATTAACATACTAATCATATTAACATACTAAGCTCTTAAACATGTAAACAACATACTCTGATGTTGACGCACGATATGTTACTTACTTGGTTTCGAACTCCTCTTCCCTTGGATGTACGTTTAATAAGGTATTTCAACACAATTCCTTCCTATTAGACCTATATTTCACAATTTTCAAGATAAGTAAAGACCAGTCTTGATAGGACAGGTCAAAAGGAGTCGAACAGGACAAATCGGGAGCCAAAATGATGACGCATGCGCCCTCACGCGCTTGCACACGCTCGGTGTGCTTTTCTCATGAGCCTGATCTGCACACAGTCGCGCTCCCACTCTCGGATTCCCATGCGCCCCGCGTGTCTCTCACGCGCTCCTCTTCAACCTCACATTTTCTGCAATTTTCCCAACTTTTCCGTTAATACTCGTTGTATCCGTAAGCCATATCTTACTCCTACAATCCGAATTTCGTTCTGACTTCTTCTACAACTTTATAGATCTCCTTATTACGGTTCTAACAAGCTTTATTTCATAATTTATTATGCAATATGGACCAAGATATCGAGATTTAAAGGTTCAATAAAAAATGCCCTTCTCAAGTCCTTAACATATATTATTTAACCACCTAAGATAAGGAATACTTGCATGCTAGCACGTCCTAGCGACGCATACAAGTATTACTTGCCTATAGTCCGTGTGGCTACTTCATTAGATAATGCGTGCCTTCACAAACTGTTTTTTTTTTTTTTTTTTTTTCTTCTTCGAGTGTTAGGAGCTTCAAAATTTTTGAAATCTCTCTCTCACATAAGTTATGAAAATTCAAATCCTTTGTCAAAATTTCTAGATTTCCTCTTTTTAATTCTTTTCTATTTAATTTGAATTTTCATAATTTTCTCTACCCAACTCAAATTAACTGAGTTTCTTCTAGACAAGGGTAGACTTTTAATCCATATTTACTAAGGTATTTTTCTCATAACTTTTAGTCAATCACAACAAAAAATAATCGAGTTCAAATACCGTCCAAAGTTAAAACTTACAAAAAAAAATCAGCTTTTTGACGTTCATCGAAATTCAACTTTTTGGTCCAAATCAATTCTGACTTTCTCCATACAACTTGTAAAAAATCCCTCCAATATCAATATACTAAAAAATTCGAATTTAATTCCAAGAAAAACTAGAATTTAGAACCCGAAGAACATACCTTCTTTTATTCCTCAATTTTTGACAGAATTGAGTGTTTCAAAAGTCCATAATAGTTTCCTCAACCTACTTAGTAAGTCTTGCGAAGAAACTCGAGCAAAATTTCGACTCCAAACCGCCATTTAGAGCGGATTTCTACTTTCTTTCTCTAACTCCCTCTCAAGAATTCTAACTCATCTCCATTTCTCTCTCTTTTTCTTTTCTTTCTTTATTTTACTTCATCATTGGTCATCTAATTAGGGCTAATGTAGACCCCTAATATGAATGAAGGAATTTACCCCCTCAAAGTTACTTTCACCCATTTTTCTAATATTTTACTCCTTGTATCTATGTTATCTTGAATTCCTAGAATTTTTTTTAAGAATTTTTTTTGTCTTTATTCGGTCAGTAAAATCTCAACAGTTTAACTTTAAAGAAAAAATTAGATTTTAAAATTTTCATCGAAACTCGAGTATTACATCCAAATTCTTTACTATTAAGATTTTTAAACTATGATTAATCGACTAGATATTATCTTACATATAAAATTCATTTGTATGAGACATTGGTGTAAAGTTATGAGTTTGGGACATGTTTTGTTTTTTTCCTAGAAAATGGTGTTGAAGGTTGTGGGTGAGAAAACAAAGTAATGTGGAGAATAGACATTGCACAAATGCTTTGAATCATAATGCCTTAATAATAATAGTGGTAGTGATTTCCATATAGACTAACCATAACTCCAAAGTTGAGTCGGTGATGTAATCAAATATTTACAATCTTCTTTCCTTTCCAAATGCTTTTTTCTTTTAATGGAGGCTTGTGGTTGTCACACTTCCATTTTTGGCCATATACATATCTATAAATGATATTTAATATCTAAAATATCGAACAAATTTTGATTTAAAAAAGATAACGAGAAGTATAAAACAATATATTTTTAAATATATTAATGTCAATTTAAGCATAGCTCAACTGATTAAAAATATGATCTTAAGTAAGAGGTAAGAGGTTTGAATCTTCCTACCTCACGTGTTGTAAACTAAAAAAGAAAAAGTCGGAGAATAATCTTATCAAAACAATTTAGTGTATAAAACTTTATACTTTTATCGATAGGATAGCTCAAACGTATAGAAATATGTTAAATCGATAAGTATGAATATCTTTTTTGAGTAGAGACGTGTTATTTTTTACGTTTGATTTTGTAAAGTCTTTTTCACTTAAAATTGTACGTAACTCGTCATCGTATTAAAGTGGTCAAAAAGACATTTATAATAAACACGTTTCTAGAAATGTATCGAATTATATATATTTGTAAAGAGTTACCTTTCAATTGTTGACACGTAATTCTTTTTAACAAATTGAAGATTTAAATTCTCATACTCGAAACTTTGGAAAATATTGTAATGAGTAAAGTTTTATAGATCTTCAATATTCATTTTCCAATCATTTTTAATATACTCTTTATTTGTCTTATTTCGTTTTATTTGAATAAAAAATTATCAATGCCAAATTCTTTAAAATAATAAAGTCGGAGGACTAAATTGTAATAAATGATAAAATAGCAAAACGAGATTATCAGATTATGGTTAATTTAATTAAATTAATAATCAAAATTACAACCCTATTATTTGCAAATAGAGAGAAGTAGAGGGACCTATTTGCAAATAGAGAGAAGTAGAGGGACCAAAAAAAAAGTAAGAGAGAGAAAAACATAAAATAATAAATAAAAAAAAGTAGAAAAAATTTCTCTCCCTCCCACTCTTCAAAGGCCATTTCCAACTTTTATTCCCTCTTTTTCTTTCTTTTTAAAAGTTTTTTTTTTTTTTTTTTTTTTTTTCCTATTTTAAAATTGTAATCAAACTTCTATACGACAATAATGGGTGGTGGTGGAGGACATGGCAATTTTGTAACATTATTATTGTCGACATTTGATGTCGTGTCGTTCCTTTGCATTTCGATGTCGTTTAATGATGTTGATGTCGTTTCTTCTTCTTCTTCTTCTTCTTCTTCTTCTTCAACTACTGTTGCCAATTTCCTCTTCTTTTTCTCAAGCTTCACTGGTTCAACAATGGCGGCCTCTTCTTTCATTCCTTCATTTTCTTTGTAATCTCTGTATTTTCCCCATAGCACTAAGTACAGCCCCACCACCATTACAACACCTCCAACAACACTAAACAACACACAAAAAAAAAAAAAACAAATCTTAAGTTACGAGTTTAAATGTTAACGGTTAGCTACGAGTCTAAAATTTTCAATTAGTTGTGTCGGGTTTTGATTTACATCTACAAAACTATACCGTAATCGATCGAGTTAATAAGCTTTCCCTTTCGGGACGCGTCTACTAGGGAAAGGTTTCCACACGCTTACAAAGGGTGTTTCGTTCGCCTCCCCAACCAATGTGGGATTGTGGTATCTCACAATCCACCCTCTTCAAGGCCCAGCGTCCTCGTTGGCACTCGTTTCTTTCTCCAATCGATGTGGGACCTCGCCAAATCCACCCTCTTTGGGGCTAGCGTCCTTACTGGCACACCACCTCGTGTCTACCCCCTTCGGGGAACAGCCTCCTCGCTAGCACATAACCCAATGTCTGGCTCTGATATAATTTGTAACGGCCCAGGCCCACCGCTAGTAGATATTGTCCTCTTCAGGCGGTCCCTCTAGGGCTTCCCCTCAAGGTTTTAAAAGGTATCTACTAGAGAAAGACTTCTACACCCTTATAAAGAGTGTTTTGTTTCCCTCCTCAACCAACGTGGAATTGTGTGATCTCATAGTTAAGCTCGTTAAGGAATGATCATAAGTTTATAAGTAAGAAATATATTTCAATTAGTACCCGCCCTTTTTAGGAAGTCCAATATCATACCATTGTAGAGAGAGTTCTTATTCCTAACCAAGCTTTTAAATTAGGTTAAGGAAACTAACCGTCCGAGGTAAATGTTGTCGGCGAGCATGAAAGTGGCCATTATAGCAACAATGATCATGATCATAGGGGTAAAGGCTGTGACAAACACAGGCCCTCTCTTTTGCATAATCATCCCTTGGACATAGTAAGCTATGCTTGATGAAACTATTCCCTGAAAGTTCATTCAAATTAATTATTACTCATTTTTCTTTTATATATATAAGAAGAGGTGGCAAGCTACTTACGGCATAAACAGCAGCAAGAAGATTCATGTCCCATCCAACGCTCCAAACAGAAGCTTTGTTTTCCATTACAAAGGTGACAGCCATGGATTGCAATGTCCCCAAGAAGCACACAAGGGTTGTAAGAGACAGATGGGCTGTGTAATTCTTCAATGTTATTGCCTGTAAAATATCACTCCAAATTTTACAACTTTTTCTATATATATATATACACGTACTAAGTTTATCTGATCTGATTGATGTGGGTCTAATACATTGTTCATGAACTTGCAATTTTATGCCTAATACGTTCATAAACTTTCAATTATGGAGATCTATTAGGGAGTCCCACATTGGTTAATTTAGGGCATGATCATGAGTTTATAAATAAGAAATATATCTCAATTAGTACGAGACATTTTGGGGAAGCTCAAAGCAAAGTCAGGAAAGCTTATGCTCAAAGTGGATAATATGATACCATTGTGGAGATCCGACGAATTAGTGCATATATAACGATGAAATGAAATGTAAATAATTTGTACCTGAAGGATGAAGAAGAAAGCCCAAGAAAGATTGGCAAAGAGGAGGAGAATGGAAGCCTTGAGCCAATGTTGATAAGTGGTTTGAAAGGGGTGAATCCCTTTGTATAAAGTCATCAAAATGGCTCCACCCACTGTCACCATTGTTCCCACCACCTTGGCTTGGCACCTCACTTTCTTCATCTCCAATTTCTCCATCCTTTAATTTTCATTTTCCATAATCAATAAACTATTTTAATTTTTAATCTTTAATTTCCATCACTCCAAATATTAATATTAGTTTATGTTCCCTTTTTTTGCCCTTCCTTTTTCAAGTCTTTTATTATTAGCAACATGAAAGTTTTGCTTTTTCTTCACTTTTTAATGGATTCGGTCATATGTATGTATACTTTTTTAAGAGTCTAATTCGTAGACGAAAAGAACTGGAAAAGATCGTATTTCTTTCGGTCGTATGTAAATATGTATACAAAAACTTTAAGGTAGAGTTCAAAAGAAAGAAATCACTTATAAACATGATTTTAACGTAAATTCATAAGAGTTGTGTTGATAAAGTTTAAAATAGAGATGAAAAATGTAAAACCCAAAACGGGTTTTATTCTAAAGTTAAAGAATCCTTTTACGAGTTTAAAGCTAAAACAGATAATATCATACCTGCAAAGAAGAGCCAAGATGAATGTCATTGCCGGAAGCATATTGCTCATGGCACATGAAAAGGTAGGAGAAGTGAGCTTCAACCCAGCATAATAAAAGTTTTGATCAATCACGGGTCTGGAAAAAACAAGAACAAGTTAAACCAAACCGCTCAAAAAAACAGAATTAATGAACAAAAATACACTCGAATTTGCACTGACCCTAACAAACCCAGAAGGAAAATTTGCACGAACAGACGGAAACTAATCTTGGGTCTTACTTTCCTGGTACGAAAGTCCTTGTTAGTATATACGACAACCAAAATCACTTGTTTTAAAAAGCAAAAGCGATAGAAACAAACCTTTCGAAGAAGAAGGCAAACGGAGCGAGCACGATCGTGGCAAAGGCCTGGCGATAGGTGACGAGAACGTAATGGCTCATACCGCGGTTGAGAGCTACTTTAGTGATGATGTTCATCCCAGCATAGCCAAATTGGAGAGAGATCATAGCAATGTAAGGCTGTGCTCCCTCAACAAAATTGGCAATTCCACTTCCCTTTCCTTCCATTTTCTCCTTTTTTTTTTTTTTTTTCACAATGAATTAGAACAAAAAAAGAAAAAAAAAAGGAAAAAAAAAAAAAGAAAAAAAGAAGAAGAAAAGAAATGGGTGTAAGAGGAGGAAGAAGAACACTTCAAGAAGCTAAGCCTTTGTGTTGTCTCTCCTAAATTTAAAAATGGGAACTTGGTTTCATATTTATAAGCCTATTATTGTGTTCATAATTGATTTTTTTTTTTTTTTTTTTTTTTTGGTCTGAAAATGATGATGATCTCATCTGCTGTGTGGTTATCCATTCAAGGGTTGATGTGGGTTCCACGTGGCAGTATCATGGAGGTGCTTTTTATTAATTTATTATTTAGTATTATCTTGTGGTGGTTCCCACTTTTTTTTTTTTTTTTTTTCTTTCACAATATCATATTTGTAAAAAAGGATTGATGATATTATTTTAGTGCTACAAGCTGCCATATGGATCCATGATAAAAAAAGGTTTGAATTTTATAAAATGATTAAATTTATTTGAATTGATGAATAAAAACTAATCTTTTTCCCCTTTTTAGTGTTGCAACTTGATTCAAATCACAACCTTTTATACTCTATCTTTTTAGTGTTGCAACTTGATTCAAATCACAACCTTTTATACTCTATATATGTGCTATGGTCTCGGAGTGCAATGTCATCATCAATAGTGCAGGGATGTTTTACTTTTACCTGAAATAGAAGTAGCACATGACTTGAGTATTTCAAATAAATACTCAGTAAGTGACCCCAATATTGGAGTCCACGAATGCAAACACATGAAACTCATGATCTAGGGACCTATCATTAAAAGCTATCATAGGGGTGGGCTCCAATCGGTACAAAATTGAATATGTAGTACTTTCCTACACACGACCCACACATGCGAGCGTGGGTCCCTAGGTGGTTCGCACCTCCTAAACCCATCAACGTCGAGCTAGCTGTTTGTAGCGACGTCTGAAGGTTAAGAGACACCTGAGTGTTATGCAAGGCATGACCATCATCATCATCATAGTGTACGCATCCGGACCCATCATCATAAATGGGGAAGTATCCGTACAAATATGAAACACAAAATGCATGAGGTCCCTATAGTTTTCATCTTTAAATCATCTTTATGAAACAACTCTATACACCGTTCACAAATTACTCCAAGTAACATGCATGCATTGGCCTTCATACATTCATCATCATTAACATTAACTAGCGTTGTGTCTTTGAAAACTCATTGTCATAATGCATCGTGACATTTATTACATGCACATCATCTTAATAGGGAACACCATCATATTACGTCATTTCATCATCTTATTATTATGCATCATCATCTTCACGTCAACATCGTGTACATCATCAAATCATCAATAACATCATCACATCATTATCTAGCGTCATCAAGTCATCATATAACATCATCACATCATTATCTAGCGTCATCAAGTCATCATATAACATCTTCACATCATCATATGACATAATCACAACATCATATAACATCATCATCTAACATCATCACATCATCATATAACATAAAACATAAATGACATGTGCAAGGGCCACTAGGCACGTGTCGTCTACGTAACACAAGTCTTCTGACCGAGCCGATAGTAAGGCTACTTACCTGATTGGTCTAGGCCAAAGCTACTATGACCCCTTAATGCTAGCTGCCGATAGTAAGGCTACTTACCTGATTGGTCTAGGCCAAAGCTACTATGACCCCTTAATGCTAGCTTAACACTGCTCTCTCAAATTTAATTCTGGTCTAGGAGTTCAACATCAAAAATTATAATTCTACCATGGGAATTGGTTCACCTAGTTTTACAAAAAATAATTTAAAGTTATTCCTAATTAACCTTTTCGAAAAATTGAAACTAGAAGGAAAGAGTGCTAGCGTATAAAACTCAGCCAGATCAGCCAAAATGTTGGTCTTGAGCTGTCATAAAATGTATTCTCCAGCTGGCTCAATTTTTATAGTAGAGGCCAACTCTCCACTTTTCAACTTAGGCAATGTGGGACAATGTGCCTTCCTCTTTTATTAATTTTTCTTTTATTTAATTTTTGGGTTATTACATTGACCTTGTGTTCGAGTCATAGCAAGGAAGATCTTGTGGAATATGAAGAACATTTGCATAGTTGGAAAAGAAATCTTGCCCTGCAAGGTAGAATTCTTGCTCTCATATTTATTACTTTCTTTTAATTCTTAATAAAATCAAAATAGTTCTCAACGCTTCCACTCTATGGATAAAGAGTTCATTCCCTCCATTTACTAGGTAAGAAGTGTGCCAACTTTGTGAGTCTGTCGACAATTACCCAGATTACTGTATGTCTTCAATATTCTTGGTAAGTTCATGACGATGTTTTCCCACTTTCTTTCCAGTACACTTAGGGGTCGCAACAACCTTGTCATTCTCTGTTTAGAGGCTTCCACCTATTGACACACTAGACATTTACTGACGAATTTTGCTATGTCCTTTTTTATACTTTACCACCAGAAGTGTTGTTTCAAATATTGATATATCTTAGTACTGCCTGGATGTATCGAGAATGGCGAGTGGTGAGCCTCAGTTAGTATTTCGTTCTTACTGGAACACATAGTCGTCCTTTACATAACAGTTTGCCCTCCAACGATTTGGAGTAACTTTCCACTAGGCCTGGTGTTAATTGACTCAAAATCTTGGTTAAGTTAGGGTCCTCTTGTTGAGACTCAATAATCTTCTATCGAAGTGTGGGTTGGACCGTGAGTCGGGCCATCTAAGCTACCACTCCTTCAGTTACTACTGCTATCCCGGCTTTTTCGAAATCTGCCTGCCATGACTCTCTCATGATGAGGGTCGACGAATGTGCCATTTTCCAACTTAGAGCATCGGCAAGCACATTGGCTTTACCAAGGTGGTATTGAATGTCTTTGTCATAGTCCTTCACTAGTTCTATCCACCGTAGTTTCATGTTCAATTCTTTCGGGGTGAAGAAGTACTTTAAGTGCAAACACCACCTCAGCTAACTCTAGGTCATGTGTATGGTAATTCTTCTCATAATCTTTTAAGTGACAGGACGCTTATGCAACAACCTTATTGTGTTGCATCAACACGCATCCTAGTCCTTTCTTGGAGGCGTCATTATATATCACATATCCCTTTGAGCTCTCTAGCACTGAAGTCGAAACTAACCTTTATTTTAGGTCCTAAAAACTTGCCTCACATGGGTTGCTCCATACAAATGGAGCCCCTTCTTCGTTAACTGTGTGAGTGGCGCCTCTATTCTATCAAAGTCTTGTACAAACCAACGGTAGTGTCCTGCTAACTCCAGAAAATTGCGCACCTCAGTAATTGTGGTCAGGTGATCTCATTTAGTGACCGCTTCAATCTTGGGTGAGGTCTAATGAGATTTCTTCTTTCACAATGTGTTCTAAAAATGAGACTCGTCGTAGCGAAAATTCACATTTGGAGAATTTGGTGTACAACTTGATCTCTTTCAAAATGGTTAGGACTTTTCGAAGGTGTCATTGGTGTTTTTTTATCCAACTTTGAGTACACTAGGATGTCGTCTATGAAAGAGATGACAAACATGTCGAGACACTCCTTGAATACTCGATTCATTAACTCCATGAATACCCCCAAGGCGTTAGTGAGGCTAAACGACATCACCAAAAACTCGTAGTGGTCGTACCTTATTTTGAATATTGTCCTTGGCATATCCCCTTCTTTGGTCTTATTCTAGTTATACCTTGACCGGAGATCTATCTTGAAAAATACTGTCGCTTCTCCAAGTTGGAATTGGTACTTATTCTTTACTCTCCTCTTGTTTAACTCTCTATAGTCAATGTACATACGCATCGAGTCATACTTCTTCTTAACAAACAGCACTGTCGCACCCCAAGGAGATACACTAGGGTGGATGAAGCCTTTGTCCAGTAGATCTGGTAATTTTTCCTTATAATTTTGGTTTAGTTCCCATCTTAAGTTTTATACCAAAATTTATGGCTGGGGAAGGGGGAGCTTTTTGTAAATTCTCAAGGAAGACATCCGAGAATAGGGAATGTATCCATGGTCTTCTCTTTCCCTTTTGTATCTACTACACTAGATAATATGGCCTACCCTCCTAGTTGGACCAGTCCCTTGGCCTTCATCATCAAAACTATTTTAAGGGCAACTCTAGGACATGTGCCTTTGAAATTAAAACTAGATCCAGATGGCAGTGAGAATACCACTATTTTAAGGGCAACTCTAAGACATGTGCCTTTGAAATTAAAACTAGATCCAGATGGCAGTGAAAATACAACATTCTTCTTGTGACAGTATATATTGGCATGGTTCTCAGCTAATCAATCCATCTCTAATGTTACATCGAAGTCCATCATGCTAACAACATTTAGATATATGTTTAAGGTTCATCCTACTACTATTACTTGTCCATCTTTTATTCTATCCTTAGCAACTAGCTCTACCCATGCTAGGGTACTAACACTTAATACATGCAATAAGGGTTCTAATCCTTGATTGACTAACACAAGGCACAGATATGAATGAATGCGTAGAGTCTAAATCAATTAACATTAAAACATATTGTCTTAAGATGGATAGTGTACCTGTCACCACTATGTCGGATTTTCCAGCATCCCTACTGGTGGATGCATATGCCTTACCTGTGAGTGGGCCTGCATAGGTCTCTTGGCTCCACCTCGGCCCCTTGGTGGATCGACTAGGTTCTCCCTCCTCCTTCCAGTATTTGGCAATGTGACCTTCATAACCACATCTGAAACAAGCCCTAGATCCGGCATACATCTGCTCCAACGTTGTTTCCCATATTCGCGGCATAGTGGTTTCTCAACCTCTTGAACCTCTCTTGGTCTCCAGGGTATCTATTTGCATATCGGGAGGGTGTCTATCCTTATATCGATCTCTACGCGCTAGTGGTTGTCGATGTGAGTCCCTCTATCCATACTGTCGTTTTGGCCCGATATTAACAACTAACTCTCGATGCACCTCATCTCAAGGTTTCTCTATGGCCTTAGCTACTTTTAAGGCTTTCTCATAAATGGTAGGATCTATGGCTTCAACTATACCATGGATTTCTAGATTCAAGCTGAAAAGAATCACGATGTTCCAACTAGATCTATTACACGATCCAAGGGCAAAAAGATTCAATAAGCATTCATTCTTTATTTACAAAATTGGATGGGCTCGATTCAACCATCATTTCATGAGTGGTTAGAAAACTTTATTTATTATTTTTAATTTCATAAAGTTTGTAATGGTCAAATTTACTTCATATCTTGTGGAGATTTAAGGGGATCATAATTAAATCATGGCCACTAACTTCTTTTGTGAGGGAGACTATAAATACCCACAAATTATTACGTAAAAATCAAAGTGTGGATAATGAAATTGAGATCTCAAATTGAGACATTTCCCTTAAAAATCCGAGCATCCATTTCTAAGTTTCATGCAATTCTTGTGATAGATTGCATCTGAGCCATTCAATCAAGCCTTGATCAAGTTCGATTGTGAAGTGACTCAATTTAGAGAAGGTTCCAAATCTTGCTTCTAGATCTTCGATGTAATCTAATTCTAGTCTTATCTCTTGGTTGATCCGAATTTTGTATAAGGAGGTGTTAATTTATTTGATTCAAGGGTTTTTGCTTCAACAAAAGCTTGGATCGTTGAGCTGAGGATTAGGGTTGTCTAATCACAAACGAATGACAAACCTCTTAGTCATTTTTAGCTCCATATCCACCGGTGACAATGTAAATATTTTCAACCTCATAAATTCTCTTGTTAATCGTCAACAGAACATCCATCCTATGTCAAGTGGGTGAACTCCTGTTGTTTCTGGAGTGGGGCTACTTTCAAGTAATACTGCTTAAGAAAAACCTCTTTAAACCAAGTACATGGTATTACACTCCCATCAGCACTAAGAATTTCTCGATTATCTATCCACCATCATTGTGCATCCTTTTTCAGCATAAATGACGCACAGGATACCTTCTGATCGTCCAAATAGCTCATTATTAAGAAAATCGTCTCCATTGACGATAGCCATAATTGTACCTCTGTTGGGTCTCCAGCCATTACGTTGAAGGTATGCAAGTCTTACCACTTGAAATTTCGTAAATATCTCGCCTCTCGTGTAGATTGTGAATTGTTGGCTTGTTGAGTGGCCATCATTGTTTGCATCATGGCCTGGAATGATTTCCACATTAGATTAGTCATGGGGCCTATTCCAGCCGTTGGTGCTACCAGAGGTCCTTAACGAGTTGGGTTGCTTCTACCTCTACCCCTTCCTCTAACAGGGGGTCGTATCCTTCCTCGACGTCCTCTTCCACGTTCTCTAGGCAGCATGGTACTAACGCCAACACACAAATTTTCTTAAGTCATTCGCTAACATAAACTACATAATGTTCTATATTATCATATACATAATTAAGCCAACAATCATGCAGTCAACAACAATGTAGTCAATGTTATCAAATTCAATTATGAGTTATATTATTAATGGGCAAGTAGTAACAATATACACATTTCATTTTCTTATCTTATGCACGACATACCTAACGGTGACGGATCATCAGCGGTGGGACCATGGAACACATCAAGCCTACATCGTAAGCTAGTTTACATAATCTAAAACCTAGAGCTCTGATACCAACTGTAATGATCCTAGTTTTCTACTAACCTAAAGTCACTATTACATGCATGACGTGACAATTTTTGCAAAAATATTCATTTAAAATATCTTCAGAAAATAATGTCATGCACTTACATGTTTAAGAAAAAGATCTTAAAACAATATACGAAAAAATTAAAATAGGCATAAGTAAAATAAAAACAGCAATACCCAACATTAACATAAATTCTACAAAATTAAATGTGACTACCTTATAAATGTGTCATGATCTTGAAACTTGTGAGGCTGCTGTCTTTCCCTGAAATATAAAAGTAGCATGTGACTTGAGTATTTTAAGAAATACTCAGCAAGTGACCTCACGATTGGGGTTAAGAAATGCAAAAAAACATGCAACATGAATGAGACCTGTCATTTTAAAGTCGTATTCCCTTAGGTGACTATCCTAACCGAGTCATTGGATGTATGAGGTCCCAACATTTTCTCATTAATTAAATCATGTGAGACAACCCCTCCCATTTTCCTTCCTATCATATCATTTTATAACATAGTTTTTAAAACATATCTAGGGGTCGTGTATCATGTCAAAACATTTTAATGTGCGTCATTTATGTCATACATCGTGTTATATCACGTTATGTACATATCATATCGTTGAACATACCATATCGTCACATGTGTCATATCATAAATCATATCATAACATGTATCATATCATCAAACATGTCATCTCATAGTCACATCATATCATAGACATATCTTATCATCAACACATCACACCTATCAAACATATGATATGTACATGTACAGAGCCATTGGGTACTTGTTATCATGCATAACACAAACTTCTAACAATGCCGATAGTATGGCCACTTATTTGGATGGCCCTAGCTGACATTCTCTTTCTACTTCAGTTTTCCATCTTTAGGTTCTTTCTCACTTATGCCAAGCTTCACCTATTTAAATATTTACTCTTAATTTTAATTTGAAACTAAGGAAAATGGCTCTTACCAATCTAAATGGCCTTAAATAAGGTTAAAATCAGCTCTAGGAGGGTCTGAAACGTAGGTAACAATGTCCAATTTCGAGGCCCAAGCTGAATGACTGGATTTTTAGTCGTAGAGCCGAGCCGAGTCGAGTGAGTCTGTGGCTGAGGACAAGACACGTGGCAGTGGGGAGCTGACCGTACACGGGCTACGATTTCGGTTGAGGCGTAGACTTTCGAGTCAAGTTAAGGCATCGCAGGTTGCACGTGATGGTTTAGGCCTTAGTGAGGCGATAAGCAGATGGGCCATGACTACGAGTGTTTGTCCCGAGTCGACGTGGCTTAAAGGTTGTTTTAGGTCGGGTCGCGGGTTATGTCACTGGGCTTAGTGTGGCGATAAGCTGACAATTATTCGACAATGGAGCAGTGTGGAGCGTGAATGACTTACCGTGGTGCACTCAGGTTTGATGGTGCACTCAGATTTCATTCTCTCTCTTTGTATATTACTTTCTTAACTTGCAGGTCAGTTCTGGAGGAAGGGCTTCTGCGTGGGAAGTTTTCTAGTTGAAGACGCGAGAGCTCTGGCACCTCACTGAAAATCTAGCGTATTCTGGCGACTGAGTATTTATTTAATTTTTAGGACTGTTACACCATGATTTTGTAAACAAGTTTTGAGAGGAACTTGGAACTACACATGTAGTTGACATGTAGTTGACTCATGATGAGAGCCTTTAGTGAGTGTGGAAACGGCTTGAAGCCTCTTGACCATGGTCGTGCAGCCATAAATCTTTATAAGAGGGACATGAAACCACACAACTAGACTAGTAGATTGTCGGTGCATTGGGTCACTCCCCCAGATTCAGTATGACACTATAGCCCTGCGTTAAGGGTTGCCAACTAACCTTATATAAATGATGTTCAGAATAGATAATTTCATATGATCTAGACATATATGATGAGAACGTGACTCAACTCAAGGTACCTGTCATTTACTACTATGGCTAAGCAAGCTTACTAAGTACAAGAATAGAAAAGTTGATTTACCCAAAATGAGATTTTCGGAAGATCTATGGCACTAGAACCAAGATGAACAACTTCCAAGCCCAGATAGGGTTTGAGACATGTAAAAGAATTGCTTGAAACTTTGGGACCTTTCCAAAAGCTTAGATGACTATGGAATTAGGCTCGAACTTCTTAGATCTCAGAGAAAAGCCCCTGGATACCTATTAGGGATTGGATGCGACTAGAGCTTACAAGTAGGTTGTTTACTGAGTATTTTTATACTCTTCCCTTTCTACATTTATTTTTTAGGTGTTCACTAATTACCAATCGAGGAGGGAGAGTGTTTGAGAGTTGCATAGTCACAGAGGTAGTTGTCTTGGGGCATTAGTCCATGTGAGTAAATAAAAATGATGTTAGTTTTTAATTAATAAATACATAATACTAATAATATTATTAAGATTAGAAATGTAAAGTAATAATAGTTATATATAAATTCATTAGGGTTTGTCTAAGTATAAAGCAAATGTTTGTTATATAATGCGTAGGGTACCCTTTCACAAAATGGTGCAAGGTGTCTATATTGGTGATTGTCGTACAACAAGGTCTCATGATCATATTTGTTTAGGGTAGTTTTTCATATAGAGCTCTCTTATTGTATTTTCTAAGAATATGATGTATCCGCAAAATTATGTATATGCCAAGTAAATTGAAAATGCCTCAAAATATACTAAAGAGGATGAAACTAGTCGTCAATTTTTCATATCCAGAGTGATATGATATCTAAGTCATTGTGTTTCCTTCTTTGCTTATAGCATATAACATTGTTTTCAACATTTCTTTCAATCTTGCTTTCAAACCTTCTTTCGAAAAATTTCTCTACCCCTATTTTCTAAAATCCTTGTCCTCAAACAAGGTCAGAAATTTGAGCATACGTCGTCTGTCCATAGACGATGCGATTTCGAGTTGGCTGACTCACTCATATTAAGAGTGAGTGTCGCACAATCGCTTATAAACATTCCAAGGAAGTGCCATTTGGACACAAACACACTTTAACCATGGCACTTCGATTTTGAACGTGGACTACTTTACTGTTTAAAAGATTTTTTTTTTAAAGTAATATTAATAAAGGTGGTATATTAAATTTTATAAACATCGAAAAAGAATAAAAGTCAAATTTTATAGTGGTGATCAAATGAAAATTATTCACAAAGAGAATTTTTTAGAGCTCAAATTATAAACATGTTTTTTTCTTTTTTTATTTATTTATTATTCTTTGCAATAAAGTCAAATAAAGTTGGAGTTGGCAAAGTTTAGGAAATTGAACTAAAGATATTCGAGCTAATCATTGTTAACAACTCATTATTCTAAAAAATATTGGTAGTCATATTGATGAGAAGACTTTCAAATATATCAATGAAATATCAATATGTCGATATTTTAATTCCTTGTTAGCGATAAAAAATAAATAAATTTAGTCTCGAAACTTTTCAAGATATTTTGTATTGGTCACTAAATTTTAAAATAAATCTTGAAACTATGATACAATGAATAAATGAGAGATATATGAATGAACCAAAGACCATATTCAAATGAGAGTGATCGTAAGAATATGATAGGATGACTAAGTAAATCTTAGAAAAATTGAAAGTCACTATTTATACCAACAAATACACTTTGTTTTCGGTGGTTCAATCATAAGAACTCCAAAATTAAGTGTACTTTACACAGAGTAATTCTATATTGAGTTAACCTCCTAAAAATTTTGGAAGAAGCCATGCTGGTTTTTGTAGATAATCTTCACGTTATTGAAGAGATAATAATATGACTATGCCGAAGGGAAATACTGAAGTCATTAGGTGTCAAATTCAGATTCAGAATTCTTATTTGAATCTTGGACCTGAGTTATTACAAAAACTTTTAATTTTGGATTGACTAAAATTCCTAAAACTTCAATGTAATAGGTACTTAAACGTGTTCCAATAAATAAAAAAATAAAAAATAAATAAAAAACCCTAATGTATAGGTACTTGACATCAATGGCTAACAAGCTACCAAAAGGCCTAATATGTAGGGCATTTTAAGTAAGTGCCTAGAACCTATGCAAATGGTCTATAGGGCTTGCTTTTTTAAAAGTAACGAAGGGTGGGCTAACACAAATATTGGAAATTGCTTTTTTAGGCTTACTATTTAATGTTTAAATCCTCCCTCATCTTTTGTTATGTCTTTCGTTAATTTATTGTGTTCAATCTCGCAAGATTTTTAACATGAATAATTTGAAGTATGAGTACTAAGATGAGCGTTCCCATCTTCATCTTGACCTATTAACACCCGTACTCATATCTATCAGTTTTTTAGTGGTAGGTGACACGAAAGATCAGCATTGAAAAGTTCTTGTCGTTTTTCGACCAACAAGGACAAAGTATCATTTTTCTAAAAGTAGTTATTTTGTTCGTTAATATCAAATATTGATATAACGTTAAGAAATAAGAATTATTACAATTATAAAGTGAGAGATCAATACATTCATTTTTAGACCGGTAATTGACATGTCTTATTTTTATCTTAATTTTTGTTATTATTATTATTGACAAATTCAATTGAAGACAAGAATATTGGGTAGAGTAGGATTCCACTAGAGGGAACACATGAGATTCAAATATTGATAGTGCTTCATTCCCAGGGATCCAATATTAACTTTACTTTATGCTTTTCCCTCTTCTTTGGTCTTCTTTGCTATCACAGTTCATTTATCAATTCAAATACATTTTTTAATGTTAAGCTTTGGATTGAGAAGATTAATCAAAATTATGTGTAGAGTTCGAGAATATGTGTGAAAGTTTGAAAAATATCGTTAGATTAGGATGGTTTTACGTTAGATTAGGATGTCTTTATCTTCCCCTAAGGATATTTTTTAAAAAATGTTTAATCTTAAAAATACCCAATAATGAACATTACTACTAGGGTTTGGAAATGTTGGGATATGGAGCCTGATGCCTAGATCTTGTAGAGATATATATGGCAGAGATTTGGTAAAGATTTGATAGAGATATATTTGTTAGATTATATCCGGTACATTTAAATTTTTGGAAGCTTTAGTAAATTGAAACCATATATATACTACATTAGGCAGTGTTCTCAAACTGTACTTTCTCCATTCTGCATTAGGCAGTGTTCTCAAACTGTACTTTCTCCATTCTCTGTTGTGGTACAATACCTGAAGTCATCAATATAAAACCTTTAGCCAATATTCCTCATTGTATTTTCTCTCTCCTATTCTTTGGGTTCATCTTGATCGAGTGTGTGCGTTATTGAGCGATCCTAACAATTGGTATCAGAGCTAACAACTGGTATCGATCCTAACAACTGGTATNTCTTTGTGTTCATCTAGATCGAGCGTGTGCGTTGTTGTGCGATCCTAACAACTGGTATCGATCCTAACAACTGGTATCAGAGCAAGGCAGAAGTCACCACGATCTGTGAAGATGGAAAGTTTAAAGATTGGAATTGAGAAGTTCGATGGATCTGATTTCGGTTTCTGGAAGATGCAGATTGAAGATTACCTGTACTAGAAAGATCTTCACGAACCCCTGTTGGGGGTGAAGCCGGATAGTATGACCATGGAGTAGTGAAAGCTCAAGGATCGTCAGGCCTTAGGGTTGATCTGATTGACGCTGTCTAGAAGCGTGGTGTTCAACATCATCAAGGAGAAGACGTCATATCTGTTGAAGCTGTTGTCGGATATGTACGAGAAACCGTCGACTATGAACAAGGTGTATTTGATGCGGAGATTGTTCAATCTACAGATGTCTGAAGGTGGATCTGTTGTGGACCATATAAATGAATTCAATATGATCGTAAGTCAACTGAGTTAGGTGGAAATTAATTTCGAGGATGAAATTAAAGCATTGATTTTGATGTCATCTTTACCCGAGTCGTGGGATACTGTTGTTGCCGCACTTAGCAGTTCCCTAGCAGTTCCCGAGGATCTGATAAACTGAAGTTTGATGAAATTCGAGATGTAGTTCTCAGCGAAAGTATTCGCAAACGAGAAATTGAAAATTCATCTAGTAGTGCTTTCAGTGTTGACCAACGGGGAAGAAGTAAATCAAAGGGCCCAAACAATGGGCGATCAAAATCAAGGAACCGAGAAAAATCTCCAAACAAACCAAATGTAAAGTGTTGGAGTTATGGAGAAAAAGGTCACTTTCGGGCAGATTGTACAAAGAGGAAGCAGAATCACAAATCAGAGAATAACGATGATTCGATACATTCCGCAGAAGACATTGGAGATGCTCTAATCCTCAGAATGGACAGTCCGGTTGAATCTTGGATTTTGGATTCGGGTGCATCCTTTCATTCGTCTCCAAATAAAGAGTTGCTTCGAAATTTCAAGTCTGGAAGTTTCGAGAAGGTGTATCTTGCCAACAACAAAGATTTGAAGATCGAAGGAAAAGGGGATGTCTGCATAAAAACTCCGGCAGGAAATCAGTGGACATTAAAGGATGTCAGATATATTCCTAGTCTCAAGAAGAACCTGATCTCTATTGGTCAGTTGGATATCACAGGTTATGCAACAAAGTTTGGTAAGAGTTCGTGGAAGATTGTGAAGGGTGTTATGGTGGTAGCACATGGCACAAAATCTGGAACTTTACACACCATTGCAGGGTGTATGAACAGAGCTGCTGTTGTTGAGAGTGCTTCAAATTCAAGTATATGGCACAATAAACATGGACATATGAGCGTTAAAGGAATGAAAATGTCGGCTGTGAAAGGAGTTTTGGAATGTCTGAAATCTGTTGATATGAGTCCTTGTGAGAACTGTGTTATGAGCAAATAGAAACGAGTTAGTTTCACAAAAACTACCAGAGAATTGAAGAAAAGTACCGGGACAACGAAACAAGTGAGAGTTGAGTTGTAGAACAATTCACAGAGTGATGTTGTAGTAGATACTTAAGAAACTCCTGAGGCTGTTGCTGAGAAACCAGAGGTGCAGCAAGTGGGAGTTGAGGTTGAGTTGCAGAACAATTCACAAAGTGATGTTGTAGTAGATACTCAAGAAACTCCTGAGATTGTTGTTGAAAAACCAGAGGTGAAGCAAGTGGGAGTTGAGGTTGAGTTGCTGAAAGATTCATATAGTGATGTTGTAGCGGATACTCAAGAAACTCCTGAGACTCTTGCTGAGGAACCAGAGGTGAAGCAAGTTGGAGTTGAGGTTGAGGTTGAGTTGCTAAAAGATTCACCTAGTGATGTTGTAGCTGATACTCAAGAAACTCCTGAGACTGTTGCTGAAGAACCGGAAGAGGAGCAAGTGACATTTGAGCAGGTGTTGAAAAGATCATCCAGAGCCATCAGATTACCAGATAAGTATGTACCTTTTTTACACTATCGGTTGGTGACTGATGAAGGGAAACGAAAGCCCCTTGATGAGGCCCTAGAGTTGGAGGATACAACTAAGTGGGAGCAAGACATGGATGATGGGATGTCTAGGCTTCAGAAATGTGTTGCTCTTTCATCTGCTGAGACTAAGTACGTGGCATTAGCTGAAGCTGTAAAGAAGATGATATGGATGACAGACTATCTAGAAGAATTAGATAAGAAGCAACTCGAGAAGATTCCTCAGGTCGATAGTTAGAGTGTCTTGCAATTGGCGAGGAACCTGGTCTATCATTCAAAACACAGAAGGCGATACCATTTCACTCGGAGGTTAGTTGAAGATGGTGATGTGTTTGGAGAAGACAGAGGGTGCAAGAACCCAGCAAACATAAAGCAAAGGCTCAATTGGTATGGTACAGATTGATAATGAAATCCTTGGTTGACTGGATTAGTCTCCAAGTGGGAGATGTTGGGGTTGACTGGATCAGTCTCCAAGTAGGAGATTATTGGGATATGGAGCCTGATGCCTAGATCTAGTAGAGATATATATGGTAGAGATTTGGTAAAGATTTGATAGAGATATATTTATTAGATTATATCTCGTAGGTTTAAATTTTTGGAAGCTTTAGTAAATTGAAACCATATATATACTGCATTAGGCAGTGTTCTCAAACTGTACTTTCTCCATTCTCTGTTGTTGTACAATACCTGAAGTCATCAATATAAAACCTTTAGCCAATATTCCTCATTGTATTTTCTCTCTCCTATTCTTTGGGTTCATCTTGATCGAGTGTGTGCGTTGTTGAGCGATCCTATCAATTGGTATCAGAGCTAACAACTGGTATCGATCCTAACAGAAAATGCTTACAAATACGATCCTAACAATAACGTAAAACCTGACGTTGAGATGCACTTGGGGTGTCAGTTAAAAAGGTTCTAAAAAAACAAAAATATCCAAGGTTAGCCAATTTTCTCCTCAACTTCGTCTCCCTCAACTCATTTCGATGCTTTCATTCTATCGATTCATCTTTGGTGCATCTCCCTTGGCTTTGATCTGATTGTTCTCGACTCACTTTGTATTTAACTCGAATAGTTTGTTGTTCCTCCTGCAAGCCCTATCTTCGCCTTACCACGTATCTTCATTGGTTATGCCACCACCTCATGGTCGTGTTACTGTTTCCACCACTGATCACAGTAATATCTTTGTCGATTGTTCTTTTGATCTCTCAAAATCTTTGATGCCGATAATCTCCTCCACCCTCGATCACAGTACCATCACTGCCATTTTGTTTATATACATCTTTCATTTACAGTAACCTTTAGGCTCCTTCCATGCATTGCGGAATGAAGCATTCGACATAAATGTCATTAGTCCTGCATCTATGCCACACGCGGGAAATCATACGCTTCTACCCTAGAAATTGCTAACTTTTGCGAGGTGAGTTGTTTTGTTATGGGTTTAGGGCCTAACACATTACATATTACTAAACGCCAAAGAAAAGGAAAGACTCGCATGATATAATGACGAACATAAATAGCGAAGGTACGTGTCCGTACTAGCATAACATAATGGAAAAATATCTCGATGCACATGACATACATGCATGCATAAGGTCCCATGATTTTTATCCATAGCATAACATTAATCTCATTTCCCATCTCCTTTATCCATGACATAGTTCATATATGCATTGTGTATACATGGCAATCATTATATAATCATCACATAACTTTACATGGCAATACATAACATGATGTACATAGTAATTCATTTCATTGACAACATGGTGTGATGGATATCACATGCAGACGTATCATAGCATCATATGTCATTACATAAAACACATACACATAGCACAAACAACATGATGCATGTAGGGGACACGAGACATGCACCATCATACATCATTCAACTACCTAACTCCAAGGTGAATTACCTAATTAGCTTAAGATGGTATCACCCATTTATCTTTAGTGAAAGTTCGATTTTGTCATTAGCAATCCAAGTCAACCTATGTGAGCGCATGACATCAATTCTATGCTTTCATTCTATCAATTCATCTTTGCAGAAGTTTATATATATAAATGTATAACATACATAAATGTTCCAAGACTCTACTCATACAAAGTCTCTAATGTTCGCAGATTCAACATCTTAGAAGCGTTTTTTATTTTTATTTTTATTTCTTATTTTTTATGGAGAGTCCTTCACAAAAGAGTCTCAAAATGTTAAGGATAGTTGATTTGAGTAATTAAATAANAAAAAAAAAAAAAAAAAAAAAAAAAAAAAAAAAAAAAAAAAAAAAAAAAAAAAAAAAAAAGAAGAGAAAAAAATTGAAAGTAAGTGTGAATTTTTAGTTCAAGTTTATCGTTAGATTCGAGAGTTTTGTTAAGTAATAGCTTCAGAACTTATTCATGATGAACATGTTTAGTGCAAAATATATACAAGAGATAGAATTTAGAATTCATAGTTCTAATCGGGTCGAAAAAGAATTGGGAAGTCATAGTTCTAATCGGGTCGAAAATGTGTTTTATCCTTTTTCAAAATTAATAAAATCATATAAAATTAATTTTTTTGGATTTTTAGATTTATACACGAATTCAAGTTAATTTGAGTTCTTGAAAATGAAAAGAAATTAGAAAACATTGTGATCGATTGACGTTCGAAATCTGGAAATCGAGCAAAAAAATGTAAAGAAATTCGTGGAATAGACAACTCCGCACGTACTCGAATGCATGCACTCGGTGAGGAGACAAAGACATGTTTCGACCCTACAAAAATGGAGGATAAAGGAAAAGCCAAATGCATATCATCGGACTTAACTCAAGTTACGAAGGTGGAAAGTCCTACGCGTGGTAGTCGTGCATGGAACCTAGATGTTCAACATCATCCAGCCACTCGCGAGGCAGTGTAGGGTGATTTTTGCCCACTTTCACCTCCATTTGATCGCTTTCCACTCTAATTTCAAACTAAGACCATTATTAACTCGAGTTAGAATCAACTAGAGAAATTTTAATTCATTTGAAGTACCTAGTAATCACGATACAAAATTCGGCAAACCACACATTACTTAGTAATTATCCATTTGAATTCCCTAAAGCAATACTTGTAGGGTAAGATGAACTAGTATGCAAGCATAGTCTCTCTTAGATAGTTAGAATATTCATATTTAAAGCATTGAATGAGTTGAAAAACTTAGCGTGTTATGTATGATATTGAAAATGACTAAAATGCCCCTACAATAAAAATTTTTATCTGCATGATGCATGAGATATTTTCGTTGGGTTAAATACTTTGTATTGAGAATAAAATTTGTACTCCAAGTGATTGATTTAGTTATCTATCTATTGAGCATGCACGTATATTTTGCGAATGAGATTTGGCGATAGATTGAGTAGTCTCCATATTTCGGCACATGTCTTTATTAGCAATGAGAACTATACTCCTGGTGATGGATAGAGTTGTCTCCGTGTTTGAGCATACATGAATATAATAAGTTAAGAATAGGGTGTTAGAGCTAAGACAATTTTATGATGACCAAGACTGTTACCGTTGTCTGTTTGAGCATGCATGTCTTTTATGTTTTAATTTGTAATTGTATCTCAGCTCGTTTTTTCATTTTTAATAAATTTGAACATCATCTTAATGGATTTTATTTGGTAACGTGATGTTGTTTATTTTAATATGATCTATATTTTACTGTATTTTTTATTTTTATTTTTTATTACTTTAATTTTATTTGGTTTTATTTGGTTTGTTTTTGTCTTTTCAGTCGTGATCTCATTTTCGAAACCTTGAAAATTAGGTTTGATAAATTTTTAGTTTCCAGAACAAATTCAATAATATTTCATAAGAAAAATAGGATATGATACACTACCTCATGTATATACCAACTTACTAACTACTCACATGATCAGCATCATCTCTATGTCGGATCCTCTAACATAATAGTCCAATCAAACTCTCTCATTCAGGTCACACATTCCTAACTGGTCTCACGCCAAGCAAATGGTACAACAGCCAAGCAAAAAGAGAAGTCAAAGCTTTGTAGACACAACACCAGCAGCTAAGGGCCAAAAAGCTACCTTAATTTTCTCTAGGGTGGTTGTGGTGATCTTTTACGTCTCTAGGGTAGTTTGACGATCTTGACAAGGTCAATGTCTTTAGGTACTCAGTTCTGACTCCCCAAGTCTAGTTCGATCAGAAGCACGAGGTCTCACCCTTTGATCGTCTCTCACGATTCCATAGTGCTCGAACTACTGGAAGCATCTCATACTAGGTTGTAGACTAGCCGAACTAACTCACGTACCCTAGTCTAAAGTCATCTCTACTTCTAACTGTCTAGAGGGAGAATCACACACTCAGTCACTTGGATTAATGTATAGTCAATCATGCATATAACCATACACAAGTAAAAATGGACAATAACATCCATGAAGCACACAGAGTGCAGATATACAAATTCTCATCCATGTACAAGCAGAGTCGAACGATATAGATCAACATGCAATGACAATCCATTTAATATCCATAATCTAGAGAATTCACTTTCACATTTAACTAAACTTAGGCATAGGTTATATCGAAACTAGCCTCCTAGGATTTATTTTACTAACATGCATACATATTGAAACGATCCCTATAAGTAGTACTTCTCAAAAATCGTGTGGTTACTTACCGACTTCCTAAAGTACGTTTTTTCACCAAGGAGGTGTCCAAAAATTCTAAACTTTCTCTGGTGGAACCTAATTCACATCAAAATAAGATTATAATCAAAATTAGCACGACGAAGTGATAAATGAGCATCAAAGGGGCTGAAATTAGGACTCCCACGTGCCTCGACAAGTCTCGACGCGTCGAAATTCAGCCATAGTGATCTGAAAGTTTCATGTGGATGGGCTCACAAGATGTATCTTGTGTGTTGGGGGAAGGACGGTACTAGGCACAAGACCGACTTGTGTGCAACCCGGTCAACACACGAGTAGATCCCGACTTCAAGCC
The DNA here is from genome assembly GCF_002806865.2 of Cucurbita pepo subsp. pepo. NCBI lineage: Eukaryota > Viridiplantae > Streptophyta > Magnoliopsida > Cucurbitales > Cucurbitaceae > Cucurbita > Cucurbita pepo. Next base: position 7,090,733 of record NC_036647.1, on the reverse strand, counting down.
CTAGCACGTCCATCCCTTTACTATCAATTTTTCTAGAAGCGGCACGTGGTGACCTCTAATAGGTTCTCCAAGTAGGGCTACGTTTGGGTTGACGGGTTGGACTACAAGTACTAAAATCGGTCACGTGCGAATCTTGGACTAGATTTGGTTCTTGTCAATTTTGCCCGAGACGCATGTCGCTGCAAGGGTTGGACGTGCTTCACTGCTGCTTCGAGCCCTACCGCTTGCACAAAATTCCAGAATTCTAATGAACGCTCTCCTAACAATTCCTCTCTTAAACTGAACACGAATAGTAATCAGTTTATATCTACGACCTCAAAACAGACTTCCACGCTGAGTAACTTTATCAATTCCCATAGTAATCAGTTTATATCTACGACCTCAAATTGTGAATTTTTAGTCATTTTATCAATNGATCTATTCAACGATGTAAAAGATTATAATGTCATAAAAGAATCAAGTAAAAAGGATCCTCTAATTGAAATTAGGAATTCGTTAGGACCTTTAGGGGCGGCCCCTCAAATTGTGAATTTTTATTCATTTTATCAGTTAATAACTCATAATCCGATCTCCCTAACTAAATATTTGCAACTTGACAATTTAAAACAGACTTTTCAAGTACTTAAATATTATTTAATGGATGAAAACGGGGGTATTTTGAATTCCGATCCATGCAGTAACATGTTTTTAATACATTTAATTTGAATTGGCATTTTCTGCATCATAATTATCATCATAATTATTGTGAAGAAACAGCTACAAGAATTACAAGAATTAGCCTTGGACAGTTTTTTTGTTTTTTTGTTTTTAAATGTATGTATAGCCAAAAATGGACCACACCTAAAATCTGGTCAAATTATAATTGTTCAAGTTGATTCTGTAGTAATAAGATCAGCTAAGCCTTATTTGGCCACTTCAGGAGCAACGGTTCATCGACATTATGGAGAAATCCTTTACGAAGGAGAAACCTTAGTTACATTTATATATGAAAAATCATGATCCAGTGGATCTAAACTTGTTTCAACTTATTTTCTTTAGATTTTTAGATATATGAAAAATCATGATCGAGCCAATCTAAACTTGTTTCAACTTGTAGTCTCTAATTCAATTATCTAAATATAACTTTTATACAATTTTAGGTCAATCATTCACCTAAAAACTTTTAGAAAAATATGTGTTCTTAGTAAACCTAACGTCTCCAAGATCTCTAACGATATTTGTGCAAATCTCAATAATAAATTAGTAAGGTTCCTTTCCAAGTTAATACACTCGGACATTAGAGTTAAAATCCACCCTAACTCTTAGATTTTGAAGGTAAACTAGTTCCAAGAACATAAAAGAATGTTTACCTTTGTTCTTTCTCCGTTCTTGGTGAAATTCATGGATTTGACGCCTAGAATAAACCTTCGATCTCTAAGGAGTGTTTTCACAACAAACACCTTGAAATGGTAAGTGGGGCACTTTGCCACTCGTTGAATTTGACCCAAATTTTTTAATTCTTTTAGCATTATTTTTAGGTCTCCCAATGAATCACGAGCACTTTTTCATTCTACACCATTATGAGACTCTCTCTTTAAGATTCTCAATAAAATCTAAAAGTTCAAAAAATAAAGGACAATTAAAACATAAACATTAATCTACTATAAGATCAAATACTTATCTACATAAATATTTTCTTTTAACCGAATCCGGTAAAAAAAACAATATTTTCATTATCATAGTTATATTAAATATAATAATTAAAAAAATTATGACCCTAACTAAATGGATTATGAGGTGAGCAAGTTTAGATATTTAAACACTTTATGAATGGATGATTAATTGATAGAAACTTTATGAATACCAACAAATACACTAAACCTTCCCATCACTTAATCTCAATCATGAAAATGTATTGGGAAACAAACACAAAACTTCCTTCTTCTTTTCCTTTCTTTTTTCTTTGACCACAAATTTGGTGGGTGTTCTTATATGTTTATATATGTTCATAGCTTTTGTTTTGTTGATGTAAATTAGGTACTAGTATCACTATTCAAATGGGTATTAATTACATGACTAATTTTGATGCGTTTGATATCAATTGGTTCAGGTTTTGAAAATTTAGAGTTAAGGATATTGAAGTTTTCTTAAAATAATTGGTTTCGTTTTCTTAGAATTATATATTTTGGGAGTGACGTATTTGAATAAATTGTTTTTGTTTATGAATTGGGATTTGAAGCATTACTTTTATGAGTAAGTTAAAAAAATGTTTTTGAAATTTATATTTTTTGAAATGTTTTTGAAAAATATTTTTAAAAACTAAAATAGACAATTTTTTTTTTATAGAATAAATGTCAAAACCCTCTAATATTTGGTTCTCTTGAATTAGTTGATCATATATATGCTTTATATTATAATGAAGCACGTACACGAGAATTTTATTAAGGTGGTAGAAGATGAATTTCAAAGTCAAAGTCAACCTCAGAAGGATATTTTATTCGGCCCCTCAACTAAACTCTCTAGCGGCCTATAATATCATATAATCCAACGTTCAAGAATATTAATTGCTCCTAACTAAGTAAAAAACGCGTCCATAGTGAATTTCGTGGAGATTAGTAGACTAAAGATACTCATACACAACTCATATCATAATTAACTCATAAGCAAAAACTAGAGGCATACAATATTTCCATTTCGTCATAAATTAAATTATGTCATTGACACACATTTGACATATTAAGCACCTATTCACATATTCTACAATATCTTTGTTCATTCCATGCCACCAAAAATACGTTTTCAAATCCTGATAAATCTTTGTTGCACATGGATGCAAATGCAAAGTATACGATGACTCACGGGCTTTAGATAAAATCTTCATGTTGATTTTTCTATCTTTCGAAACACACATTAGATTCCGCCACTTCAAACGACCATCCACCACTACTAAAATTTTTTTGGCTCGCTCGAGTTTCGATTGATTAATGATGTTAGCAAGGTATGCATCTTCCTACTCACCATGAATGATTTGCTATTATAAAGTTGTGTGCATAGTCATAAGAGCTAATTAAGTCATCATTCGTCTGACTAGACTAGGCTCGTTCAAATTTTATCTTAATTTTTGTTTGTCGGGTAAGTAGTGTAGATGGATGAGTTGTTTTACGACTCAAAGCATTAGCTAATACATTAGCTTCGTTGGGATGATACAAGATTTCCACATCATAATCTTTCACCAACTCCAACCATCGACCGTGTCTCATGTTTTATTCCTTTTAAGTAAATAGATATTTGAGGCTTTTATGACTTGTATAAACTTGAATCTTCTTGCCATATACATAGTGCGTCTGAATCTTCAAGCAAACATCACAGCAGCTAACTTTAGATCGTAGGTGTGAGTAATTGCGTTCATCTTTTTTGGTATGAGGTCTTTTGGAGAAGCCGGAAGTAAAGTCATGAGAGCTTATGTTCAAAGTGAACAATATCATACTATTGTAGAGATTCGGGATTCCTAACAAGGTCATGGTGTATGCGCGCTTACGTGTTGTGTCGGTGTCACTTCATCACGATACAACTTTCATCCTTTGACGTTCGAGATTTGAATCTCTACTCCCACAATTTTTTAATTAAAAAAAAAGTGTTAAATAGGACTTTTATATAAACTTAATTGAGAATTAAATTCATTCTTACATGTTGATCCAAAAAGGGACAGCACTTGTACGATTGAAGTTAAGCCAAGTGGGAAATTCATGCCCTCTTTCCAAAAAGTGGATGGTCAAAGATTCACTAAAACTTCGCAATTTTCTTCTTTTTTTTAACACAAAAATGACCAATCACATATTCACTAGTTGTGTCCTATCGCTTCCTTTTTATGCCATCTTTTTTTGTACACTTTGCATTCAAACCATGCATAAAACTAAGAGAAAAACCAATCATTCAATTCAATTAGAGCACTTTATGTGGTGGGTCGTCTTTGTTTTTCTTAACTTAACGAGTAAAAGACAATATCATCGTGGTGATCTCCTAGGAACACGAGTCAATCTGAGAGGATAGTCTTTACTTTTAGTGTGATATCCCAAATTGGTTGGGTTTAGGGTTTAGATAGAAACACCATTTATAAGAGTGTGGAAACCGTTCCCTAGCAAATACATTTTAAAGCCTAAAAGGGAAAGTCCAAAGAGGACAATATCTACTAACAATGGATCTCGACCGTTACATTTAAAAAACGAGAAGTAAGTAACATGACCATGTTGTACGAGAATCTTGGAGTCATCAAATGTCGTATCTCAGTGGGTGAAGACACTATATCATGGATCAAAAGATTAAAGTTCGAGTCTTCACCGTATTCTTATTATTTTTCCTAGATCATTAAGACATGGTTCAAAATATTTCGAGCAAATTCCATTTAACATATCAAATAATGTAAAGAAATACACCCAAATGGTCGCTTTTTCTTTTTCTTTTTCTTTGCATATATATATATATGAAAGAAAAAGCTAAACTTTTTTGGATAATTTGGACCAAAATAGTTGAATTAGTCAGGTGGTTTGCTTTATGAAAAAAGATAAATTAGTTTAGAATATATATTTGTTTGTTAAAAGATAGTAAAGGTTGAGAGAGTGATATGCTAGTTTATATTAAATTAAAATGAATATTCTTAGGGTTTTGACTAAGCTTTTTGTCTTGGCTCAATTATTACTAGTAAATTCTAAGAGTTTCAACGATGCTCGGGATTGTTGGATGATGGAAGTCCCACATCGGCTAATTTAGGGAATGATCATGGGTTTATAAGTGAGGAATACTAACTCCATTGGTATGAGGCCTTTTGGGAAAGCCCAAAGCAAAGTCATGAGAGCTTAGGCTCAAAGTGGACAATATCATACCATTGTGGAGAGTCGTGTTCGTCTAACATGCTATCAGAGCCATGCCCTAAACTTAGTCATGCCAATAAAAATATCCCTTAGAAGTCTCCTAGAACGCATACCCATTTTTATTTATTTCAAATAATTTAACTAAAAATACTTTTACCATTAATTTTGGAGGAAAGTGTTAACACTTTGTTTAAAAAATACAACTTTGAAAGTGTTTAAAAATTACACTCCTGGTTTGAAGATTCATCCACTAGAATCGTATTTATATAATATTAAATATATATATAATAAATATTATATATTTATATATAATTTATATATGTTATAAAATTACACTCCTGGTCATGTAATCTCTTCACATTGGTGTTAATAAAGAGAGCGAGTGGTATTAGAGTGAGGTTGTGTGTAGGTTGTCTGATCTCTTGGAATTCTTAATATATGTTATGTGGTTGTAGCGCTGTCTGATCTTCCACATTAGAAACTGTTTCTTGAGATTATTAGTGAGAGTTTTTTTTAGTCGTGAGTAGTCCAAGACTCTGCAAGTTTTGTGTCGAAAAGACTTGTTTGGTATTACTAAGGTATTGCCAATACGATGGGTGATTTCCAAATCGTAGGAGGAATCAAGAAACTCAAGAACAACAATTACAACACGTGGGCAATATGCATAATGTCCTATTTACAAGGACAAGACCTTTGGGAGGTCGTTGGTGGGAGTGAAACTACGCTACTAGAGGAGGATTCTAACGGCACCTTGCGCAAGTGGAGAATCAAAGAAGGCAAAGCAATGTTTGCTTTGAAGACCACAATCGAAGAAGGGATGTTAGAGCATATTTAGGATGACAAGACACCAAAAGAAGCATGGGACACGTTCATGCTACTGCTCTCAAAGAAGAATGATACAAGGCTACAACTTCTAGAGAATGAGTTGTCAATTTCACAACGTGACATGACGAAAACTCAGTACTTCCACAAGGTCAAGTCAATCTGCCGGAAGATTACTGAACTAGACCCGAAGTTCGCCATTGGAGAATCTTGAATGAAGAGAATCATTATCCACGGATTGCGACCAGAATATAGAAGCTTCGATATTGCTGTACAAGAATGACCTGACCAACCATCACTTATAGAGTTCGAAAATTTGTTAGCCAGCCAAGAAGCCATGGCTAAACAAATGAGAGGCATCCCATTTAAGGGAGAAGAAGCACTATATACAAGTGAAAGTCGGAGCAACAAGAAGTTGTCTACCAAACATGGCTTCCACAGAAGATGGGGGAGCAGACTATGCACATTCAGTCAAATGTTGATGTGTCTGAATATCCAAGTGACACTGATGTTGGTGAGCAAGAAGTAACTCAAACAAGTGAACCTAATGGAAAGGAAATTGCACCTCAACAACTTAGACAGTTAGAAATAATCCAAAAGTCAAATCCAGAGTATGCCAACGCAACTATTATAGAAGACAAAGTTTATGAACTAGAGATATGTGAAGAAGTATCACAAAATTTGGCTTGGCAGAAAGCGATGGAGAAAGAAATTATAGCCCTGGAGCAAAATCAAACTTGGGAACTGGTGCCAAGGTGAGAAGATGTTAAATCTATCTTTTGTAAGTGGATTTACAAAATAAAGTGTACCCGGATGGATTAATCTTGAGATACAAAGCTCAGATTGTAGATCCAAGGTTCTCTCAAGAATATGGATTACACTATGATGAAACGTTTAGTCCAATGGCGAAGATCACTATCGTACAAGTTCCTCCAACATTTGTGGTAAATAAAGATTGGAAAATTTGGCAGATGGATATGGAGATTGTTTCTTGCATGGAGAGTTGGACCAGAAGATCTACATGAACCAACCAAATGGATTCAAAAATGAAGTTGGAATCATTAGTTAGTATATGCAAAGTCTGAAGAATCCTCATTTTGATGCGGCTCAACGGACCTTGAGATATGTCAAAGGATATCACAATACCCGAAGATTAAGCACCAGGTATGTGTTCAAGCTCGGTTTGAGAACAACTTCTTCGTGTAGCAAAAGATAATCAACAAAGTATTATTATCAACTAGAGAAGCAAAGTCTAGAGCAGCCGTTGGAGCAGCTCAGGACATTACCTAGCTGAAAATCTTGATGAAAGATTGGCACCAGAAAATTGACTATCTAATACCACTTCATTGCAACAACCAATCTGCGATTCGCCTAGCAGAAAATTCGGTGTTTCATGCTAGAACAATGCATGTGGAGGTGCACTACCATTTAATTAGAGAGAAAGTCCTAAAGGAAGAAATTGAGATGTAACAGATCAAGACAGATGACCAAGTGACAAGCTTGTTTATAAAAGAGCTAATATGAGAGCTTTCGTTGTCAGCTCAACATGGTGCAGCGATCAAGGACTAGTGCTGAGGGGAAGTGTTAAAATATCATCACTAACCCAATAGAGTCAAGTCGGCCAATAATTGCAGGAGCCCATTTATATTTATCATTTAAGTATTTTAGAGTAAAGATAACTATATATTTTAGGGAAGAGATCTAGATATTTTAGGAAAAAGATTTAAATTTGTTAGGTAGGCTACCATGTAAATACCCCTCTACCCTACCTGTTATCATCTCAAGAAATCTCAAGTAGTAATATTCTACAAAGTGTCTTGTACAAAGTAGTAGTATTCTACAAAGTGTCTAATCTCTTCTCGATTAGTGTTAATAAAGAGTGCGAGTTCCCACAAAGGATATGTAAAGTAGGAACACCTCTAAAAAAAATACTTTTGAACTTTTATAAGTAATATTAAAATGTTTGAAAATACTTTTCAACTTTCAAAATTTCATGGGTATTTTTGAAATATAATACTAGTGGGAAAGACATTTTTGAACTTTTTAAAAAATTTTGAAAAGTATTAATGAAACTTTTTAAAATTTAAGGATACTTTTGAAATATTATTAAAAGTTTTTAAATAAAATTGTCGGGACTGAATTTTCAAGACTTTGAATCTCAGACCATGACTAAAAATACCAAGGGGAAATCAAATAAAATTAAAGACAAAAACTCAATAACTTTAAATAAGAAAAAATAAAAAAAAAGTCAACAATACCAAAATTAAATACAAAATTAAATTCAATTATGAAATGATGTTTTCATAATATTACAATCATGGAAACAAAATACAAAAGACTTGTAAAATATAAAAATAGACTTACGCTCTCGGACGACTCCCTCTGTGACTGCACAGCTCTCTAACACTCTTCTACCTCGACCGACAGCCTTTCAACACCTGAAAAAGAAAGGAAAAATGGTGTGTATAAAAATACTCAGTAAGCAATCTACTGGTAGGCGCTCATCACATCCATGACCGAGTAAATGACCACAGACTTTACTCTAAACCCTAGGTGTATTGCTCTTGCTGTCAAACAAATCTCTAAATGTACACAAGTCTAAACATTTGATCGCTCATGATCCTAGGGTGCAAGGTCTACTAGAAACATACTAACCTAGGTAAACATGTAAAGCGTACTAGTTATAGCAGTCTAGCCTTAACTGAGTTCTTACATGCATGCTTTACTTAGGAGATATTCCTATCGATCACCTAAGCACGTAATCCACACTTCAAACTTCACTTTAGTCATACCTGGGAACCGAGGAAGCCTATTGAATTCCTATGGTGGCTAAGTGGCTTAATGCGGACTTCCGACTCTAGGCTACTTTGTTTTGACTCCTCGAGTCTTTCTTAGTCTCAAAGCACTAGGGTATAGTCCATCTATTCGTCACTCACGATCCTAAGGTGCATGTCTACTGGAGGTGTCTAGACCTAGGTCATCCTTTAGTCAACCTAACTCTAACGCCCTAGCTATGAGTAGATAAACACGCTCTACAGAGAGAACACATAGTCGAATGTCTAGAGTTAACACATACAAGCTAAAATTCTCAACAAAGAGATAACGTTCATTAAGCACTCGAAGCACAGATCACAATAGTTCATCCTCCTTTCTAACACAACGAAAAGTATATAAAATATCATTCATCACAAATCTCATCATTATTTTTATAATTTCTTACATCATGTGTACACTCGTCTTTATTGCCCAACTCGTATTCTAATCATGCATATTTTCCACATTCGTCCTTATTGCCAACTCCAATCAATCTTTAGTAACACATTTTTCTCCTGATTTATTTTCAATCATGCCAAGAAATAATCGAGTCCAAAGTCAATCTAAAAGTGTTAAACTTACAATCTTGTAGTTTCTTGATGTTTGTTGGAACATCGCCTTCCCGTCCTAATCAACTTTGACTTCCTATACAACAACTTTTGTAAAATCCCTCTTAATATCATAATTCCAATAAAAGCTTCCGAATTTGAGAAAAAACAAAATCAAAATTCAAACGCTTACCTTTGTTCTTCCTTCATCTTTTCTTTCTCTTTTCCTTATTTCTTTCTTTTTCCTCTTCATTAGAATTCTGTTTAGGACAAAAGGACCCATTTATTCCTCGGGTTGACTTTGACATATTTTTCACTATTTTCTTTTATATTTTTCTTAATTTCTAGGACTTTTCTAAATATTTTTCTCTTCTATCTCATCTTTGAAATTTGGTCTCGCCCTATAAAATCTAGAGAATTTGAGTTTAAAAGTAAGAATTAGGTTTTTAATTTGAGTTTAAAAGTACTAATGGTTTCCATCTAAAACTAGCCGTAAAGGATATTTTTGAAAAGTTGGATGGTATTTTTTTTAGATAAAAGTACAAATTTTTAATTTAGAAAAAAAAAATTATTAGCATTTTTTAAAATGAGAAGTCCAATTTGTGTATACATTTTGGGCCATGATCTAGGTTTTCACATCATCTTATAGTTGAATTTTTTGGGCCCAATTAGGGTTGAGACATCATCTCCATTACAAAAAGCTAAACCTACCCCAACCCTACCTTCATAACATAAGGCATTATTCATTCAAAACCTAAAAAATAGAGTAAAATCATCCCAACAAAGCATGAACAGAAGAAAAAACAAGCATGGATTGAAAAGTTTATTGAATGAAAAACCCACAAAATCGACTAAAAATGGACTAATTATCAATAAACCAATCGTGGTTGCATTGAACCACACTTGTAGCACCCGATGGGTATTAGGTCTCCAAAAAGGTTCATAGGTTATATAACGTTGTAAGAAGAATCAATACAAGTCCTAGCAACAGAAGTCAAGAAATAAAAGGCAGGTGTGGGTTAATTAGGATTCCTTTGAGACTGGTTTTCATGGATTTCTTTTGGGTTCATGAAAATAGACACATTAAAGGTGATTAGGAGTAAAGTGGATATCGACCTCATACATAAATAAGATTTACTTGTATGAATGGCTTGAAAATTAATATGAACCTTAAATTGAGTAATTTTTAAAGGTTTATAGAAGAAGCAAACCAAGAACCGTAAATTAAAGGCCTAAACTAAATTTTTTATTCAGGAATGAATCAAATTTAAAATAGAACACTAAAAGTTGCACATGAAATTTTAATGGAAGCTTAGATTTGAAATATTAAGGCTTTCCATGAAGTTTGAAAATTAATGAACTAAATTATGGAGCTTAACTGTTCTTATGATAAAATGACAAAAATGCCCCTATTAACAAATTCTTAATTTATCATCCAACCGACCTCTAATTAACATAAAACTTTATATGTGATATAAAATTCACGGGACTAAGAGAAATTTCAAGACCATTGAACCATATTTGGGGCATGAATCCTAATTTGGATAGAAAATAACTTAAATACCACTAATAACAAAACTATGGAATTAAGTAATTATTACCATTGCCTTACGATGATATGACCCATAAATATCATAAATAGGGTGATAGGGTTAGCCATGTTACCAAGCTCCAAGTGCTACTCTAAGACCATTTACTAAGTTAAGCTAATGACTTACACACCCTAAACTCTAAATTCATGGCCCTCTAACACTACTAGGTACTACTCTACTACGCCTTAAGTGACCAATGATCTCTCACCACGCCCATCTTGATATCCATGTTTTTTCTCACATAGGCTTGATGCTCTATACCATGTTTTTAAGGCATGATGTCATGTAGATGTTTCATGTTTTTCTCACTTAGATGAGATTCCCTATACTAAGTTTTATATGAGACGTCTGCCCATGTTTTTGTAGGTCGAACCTACTCCATGTTCTGCATACTCGTCCTACACTTGTTTTAAGATTTCATGACCACGTTTCTTGCAGGATGTCACATCCATGTTCCTTACAGATCATGTGACCCTTTTTGACATCCTTGTTCCTTACAGATCATGTGACCCTTTCCATCCTTAATGGGGAGTAGTCTAAAGACACATAAGATGGTTATCAGGTTTACTAAGTACCATGAGCCTTAAACCCAAGCCAAGAATACATAAACCATATTATACCTTAGCACCTACCATGAATACGATTATGAGCCTACAAATAAATTTAATATTTGTACTTACTCCATATATATATATATTTTAATGTTTTTTAAATAATTAGGAGCTCATCGGGACTGAAAGTGAGCTTTGGAGGTGGCACCATAGACATAGACAAGCTACCATTTGCCTCCAAAAATATTTTGTTGTTTTAAAAGTTTTTGTGACGCTTATTTTGTACTTAAGACTATTGTTATATAAATACTATTTTGAATATGATGCTTTAATTCTCTTTGTTTTACCTCGTGACTTTTCCTTTTTTTTTTAACGGTGTTTCAAATAGCTTTTAAGGCATGATCCCTGCTTCATTTTGTGACACTTAGCTTCTTGATACTGTGACACTTGCTTCATGATCCCTGCTTCAAATAGTTTTTTTTTTTTTTTTTTGCGACATATAAATCTTTATCCTTAGACCATTTACATGTTTATTTGAAGATCAAATGAATTTCAATTCACATTTTTCTTAAACCGTCTAAATTGGTAATCCTTGTATGTTTGATATTTTTGTTTCCTGATTCAACTCGAAGATAACTTCTAAATTAGCCAGAATTCCGTAAAAATGAAAGTTAGATCATTCTCTTATATTTTATAATTAAGAAGGAAATTTAGTCGAAATAAGACCTTTCCTTTTGAATTCATTGTCCATGTGTAATTCTACCCAAAAATATCTTTGTTCCCTTATTTATTTGATTATTTCTTTGTTTTATTTTGTTGTCACTTCATAATTACCTTGTCTTGATTGCCTTGAATAGGTTGCTACTATCAGAATTGCTTTATCCTTATTAATGCCTACCTTGATCATAATTCTATCAATTTCTCAAATAGCCTACCTTTGTATGTAATAAACACAAGTGTTCCGTAGGGTAAAATTAGTGAGTTCAGTGTATTAGGTCCTAAGAATATTTAACTATTGTTTGTACAATCATGAACCAAGATGAGGGAAATGAAGGGAGATCAATGAGCTAGTTGAAGAAATCCATAAGAAAGTGGAGGAATTGGAAGATGGGAGTCATTTGACACTTATAGTCTTGTCATTGATATTGATGATCAAAGAGACAACCTGTTTCACACGCGATGTTTATCAAGGGGACTCCTTGTAGTCTTGTCATTGATAGTGGAAGTTGCACCAATGTAGTAAGTACCATGTTGTTCAAAAGGTTGCACATTTCAACCCAACACTATCCTAAATCTTACAAACTTCAGCAACTCAATGATAGTGGAACAATAAAGGTATTTTCCCAAGCTCTAGTATTTTTTTACTTTGGAAAAATATAAAGATGAAGTTCTTTGTGATGTGTTACCAATGGTTGCTGGATACATATTGCTTGACCGACCTTGACAATTTGATAGGAAGGTCATGTATGAAGATTATTTGAATAGGTATTCTTTTATAAAAGATGTAGAAAAACTACTCTTGTACGAATTCTATTTGCAGATCAATTAAAGTTGGACAAAAAATGAAAGAGTCGGAGGAAAATGAGTCGAAAGAAAGACAAATTTGAGTGAAAAAAGTAGAGAAAACAAAGAGAAGAAAATAGTTAAAAGAATAATGAAAAAATAGATGAAATTCAAAAAGAATGGAAAGAAAGGCGAGAATTTAGTGAAAAATTAGATAAAATCAAATAGAAAAAAAAATAGTGAATAGAAGAATGAAAAAAGAGATGAAATTGAAAAAGAAAGAAAGAGACTTGTTTGGCTAGAGTTGGAGAGGTGAGAAATGCAATATTTTCATAACAAAATCATCTTCGATCTAACGATAACAACATGTCTTTGCCTAGTGTGTTTCAATTTCTTTTACAAAAACTTGAGGATGTGTTCCAAGATGAAGTACTTAAAGGACTATCTCTAATTAGAGGTATTGAACATAGAATAAACTTCATTCCGAGGGATGTCATTCCTAATAGGTCAGCTTATAGGTTCAATCCAACTAAGACTAATGAAATCCAGAGGCAAGTGGAGGAGCTCATGGAGAAGGGCTACTTACAAGAAAGTTTGAGTCCATGTTTTGTATCAGTCTTATTAGTGCCAAAAAAAGATGAAACTTGGCACATGTGCGCCGATAATAGAGTTATCAACAAAATCACTGTAAAGTATCGACATCCTATCCCTAAGCTAGACGATATGCTTGATGAATTGCATGATTTCTATCTATTTAAAAATTTGTTTTGAAACATGTTCGAATGCATGTAGAAAATGAATGGAAAACAACTTTCAAAATCAAGTTTGGATTGTATGAATGGTTTGTTATACCTTTTGGGTTAACTAATTCTCGAAGTACATTGATGCACTTAATGGAATCATGTTTGAAAGAATATTTGGGAAAGCATGTTGTTGCTTATTTTGATGATATTTTAATTTATTTGAAGATTTTGCTTAAACATGTGGAGCATGTTAAGTGAGTTTGGATAGAAAAGAGAAATTTCATGTTAATTTTAATAAGTGTAGTTTTTGCAAAACAAAAAAATTCATTTTCTTGTCTTCATAGTTGGTAAAAATGGAGTAGGAGTAGATAAAGAGAAAATTAGAGTCATTAAGAATTTGACAAAAAGAATGTTGTTTTAAAATGGGGAGATATGTAAGAGAATGATAAAACTTTGATAAAACTTTTGAAATTGAGTGTGATGCAAGTGGCTTGGGCATAGGTGCTATTTTGATGAAAGACAGAAAACCATTCATGTATTTTAGTGAAAAACTAAATGGGGTAGCATTGAACTATCCTACCTATGATAAAAAAAAAATTTGTTTGCTTTAGTTCGCACATTGCAAGTGTGGTAACACTGCTTACGGCCCAGAGAGTTTATGATACACTGATCAGAAAAGCTTGAAGTATTTAAGTGTCAAAGAAAACTGAACCGTAGGCATGCAAAGTGGGTGGAGTTCATTGAAACATTTCCATATGTCATCAAATATAAGCAAGGTAAGGATAATACGGTAGCTAATGCATTATCTAAAAGGTACAATCTCTTTACTTCTCTTCGAAAATTCTTGTATTAAGCATATTAAAGAATTATATAGAGATGCTAGATTATCGTATTGAGCATATTAAAGAATTATNGGAAATTCTAGAAGATGTTGGAGATCTCCCTTATATGTTGTGCAAAGTTGAGGTTCAAGAAAGAGATGAATTAAATGCACTTTAAGTTGCATTTAATGAACTCCGCTGAATTTATGAAACTAGTCCAAGGATGACTAATAAGCACATTTTATTAATTGCATTATTTAATTATAGTTTAACTATTTGTTTGTCATATTTAACTAGTTTTAAATATAGGAGTTAAGGTTATATTGTAATCCACGTATGTTACTATATTCCACCATTAACTAGCCATTTTAATAGGTGGAGGTTATGAGTATTTCTCATTTACTGGCCCATTTAATTTGGGAGTTAGGTATGACATAGGTTAAGGTTGTAAAGACTATATAAAGCCTTCTTTTCTTTGATTAGACATCAGATTTTGGAATTAAGAATAGAATTTCTATTTTAGCTTTGTTGAAAGCTAAAACTTTCTTTGCAAATTCTTGTGTTTAGAACTTGCATGTAAAGTCATTCAAGTGGTATTGATCAAATCTCTTGTGGAGTGATTCGAATCACGAGTTTAGAGACGAGTTTTCTTTACTCTTGATCTTGATCATCAAGGTAATCCGTTCCATACTTTTCCTTGGGTTGATTTCCATATCAGATGATCAAGACTTCGGAACTATTTATGCATATTGTAGGTTATAATATGTTGCATAAACACTCCTATTGGCCCCTTTTGGTCGAAGATGAAACGTGATGTTCATAAGGTTTGTACTCAATGTTTTAAAGAACCTAAATCTAGATCACAACGAAATAGATTGTATTCTCCTTTGAATATACCTAACAAACCTTTGACTAATATATCTATGAATTTTGTTCTTGGTTTGCGGCACACTAAAAAGGGTAAAATAGTATTTTTGTTGTCGCGGACAGATTTAGTAAAATGACTCGTTTTATTGGATGCAAAGCATGTTGCTAACTTATTATTTAGTAAAGTAGTAAGATTACATGAAATCCCTATAATAATTGTTAGTAATAGGGATGTTAAATTTTTAAGTCACTCTTGGAAATATATTCGGGGTAAAATGGGTATCAAGTTTTTGTTTCCAATTACATGTCATAGTCAGAGTGATGGACAAACTGAGATGGTTAATAGAACATTACGAGTGGTGCATATGACTATTATTTCTAAGAATATTAAGTCATTGGATGAATGTTTTCCATGTGTAAAATTTGCATATAATAGACCAATTCACAGTACCACACATGTTTTCCTTTTGAAGTTTGATAAAAGATTAATCCACTTACGCCTCTTGATCTGCTTCCTATTCCTTCTAACATTTTTGTGAGTGAAGCAACCACAAGTAAGATTTGCTTCCTATTCTTTCTAATATTTTTGTGAGTGAAGCAACCACGAGTAAGACATATTTAATCAAAATGATGCACAAAAAGGTGAAAGAGATAATTGAGAAATAAAATTTCAAAATTGTTTGGAGAATTAACAAACAACTAAATCAGTTTTAAAGGCAACACAACTGTGTGTTTGGATACATTTTATGTAAGGATGGGAAAATTTAAAAAATAAATAAATAATAACAACAACTAATTCCTTATCTGTCCCAGAAACTACCCTCACTAAATACTTAACCAACTCCTCACTCAGTTATTCTTGAAGAAAAAAAAAAAAACATAAACAAAAACACAAATGGAAGAGAATTTCATTTGAAAAGGTGGGTAGTTAGATTTTACCTTTTCCTTTATCTTTTATCCAATGATATTAATCGTGCCATTATTTAGATTTGAGTAAAAAATTATTAGATCAACTAAACAGTAGGATTAAAATGAGCCACAATACTCTTAACAAAATAATAAGAAGTACAAATATTTAAAAACAGAATGAAAAAGAAAAATAGGTGAAAGAATCTTTCTATTCAATGTTACCGAGTGAAAGTGAAATCTGGTTCCGGAGCTTGACCAGAAATTCAAGAGAAAGAGAAGGTTTGGAAAACAAATCAAAGAAAAACAGAAAAAGAGGAAGATTTAGAAAACCGAATAAAAGAGAAAAAAAAATACATAGATTTCTAAATCAAAAGAAAAAAAAGAGAGAGAGGGAAAAATTTAGATAAGAAAGAGAAGAATTAGAAAAGTACATAAAATTAGAATCCATGGTAAAGGACTCCTTTTAATAGACTTTACGACAGAAAAGAAAATTAGAATGATTGAAAATGATTTTGGTTTAATTGCATAGTCATTTTTAAGTTAAGAAACAAAAATCGTAATCAATAAAACTGTCTAAAACTAATTGTAAACTGAATCAAAGTATTATACAGGAGAGAAACAGAGTCAAAGTAATTGTAAACTGAATTAAAATATTATACATGAGAGAAAGAGTCGTACAACATAGAGTCAAAGTAATTGTAAACTGAATCAAAGTATTATACAGGAGAGAAAGAGGTCGTACAACACACAGAGAGGAAAAATGAAAAATCTGAGAAATTATTATACTTTGTACCTAATAAATATAATATTATAAGAAACAATGTTTAGATGGAAAGAAACAATATTTGGATTTAATGATCCAACAAACAATATTTGGATTGAAGGATCCCCCACTATAAAATAATATTAACATATTTTTAATTTAAGTTTTATTACCCAACATAATTTAGAAACAATGAAAATATGGAATTTCATTTTTACTGATGCCGTTTTAGAGCCGTATTTCACATTGTTAGTTGGATTATTAATTGAAATGTAAAATACTAACGAAAGGTGACGAACAGTGCCATAGGAAGCAAACCCCGACAACCTTTGGAGTAGCTCGCGATGAACGGGAGCTTACGTTCATTAAATTAGGGAGTACTCCGGCTAAGACCAACCAAGTAAGTGTCCTTAATACAGGATAAGCTAAAAATTGTATGAATTATGATGATGTATGAACTGTGTCGTACAATGCTGTATGATAGTATATGATGATGTAAGAGTTATGACGATGTATGAACTGTATCGTATGATGTCGTATACTAGTATATGATGATGTATGAGTGTTATGATGATGTATGAGTTATGATGCTTGATGATGTGCGTAGTATATATATATATCGATGAATGACGTACTTGATATATTTGTTGCACTTTATGGCAGTATGATGAGTATGATGATGGCGTGACGTTTACCTTAATATGATGATGTTTTACATATTGAGCATGCTATATGCTGATGAGTGTCATATTGCATCATGTCGTTAGATCGACGTAGGACACAACCCTAAGAGCATGAAAATGATATTAATATAAATATTCACGAGTATGTGTTACCGAGAGTAACAGAGAGATGAGACTAGAGGGTTGTGTCAGAAGAGACGTTATGATGGATTTAGAGGGACCTCATGCATATTGTCTGTTCATAAGCATAGGACTACTTTCACTAAAGATGATGAGTGCGGACGCGTACAATATGATGATGAGTGCAAAAGCGCACAATATGATGATGAGTGCGAAAGCACACAGTATGATGATGAGTATGAATGCACACAGCATGATGATGAGTGTGAATACGCAACGCATGATGATGAGTGCAAATACGCACGTATGATGATTAGGGTGTTCATGAGACACGTGACACTATGGGGTTCTACTGACCTCCGAACGTAGCTACATATTAGCTTGACTAGAGGGTCTAAGGGGTGTGCGAGTGCCATGGGGATTCACACTCGCACATGTTANAAAATTGTATGAATTATGATGATGTATGAACTGTGTCGTACAATGCTGTATGATAGTATATGATGATGTAAGAGTTATGACGATGTATGAACTGTATCGTATGATGTCGTATACTAGTATATGATGATGTATGAGTGTTATGATGATGTATGAGTTATGATGCTTGATGATGTGCGTAGTATATATATATATCGATGAATGACGTACTTGATATATTTGTTGCACTTTATGGCAGTATGATGAGTATGATGATGGCGTGACGTTTACCTTAATATGATGATGTTTTACATATTGAGCATGCTATATGCTGATGAGTGTCATATTGCATCATGTCGTTAGATCGACGTAGGACACAACCC
Source organism: Cucurbita pepo subsp. pepo (assembly GCF_002806865.2). Taxonomy (NCBI): domain Eukaryota; kingdom Viridiplantae; phylum Streptophyta; class Magnoliopsida; order Cucurbitales; family Cucurbitaceae; genus Cucurbita; species Cucurbita pepo. The sequence continues at coordinate 7,072,350 of NC_036647.1, read as the reverse complement.
TAAGAGCATGAAAATGATATTAATATAAATATTCACGAGTATGTGTTACCGAGAGTAACAGAGAGATGAGACTAGAGGGTTGTGTCAGAAGAGACGTTATGATGGATTTAGAGGGACCTCATGCATATTGTCTGTTCATAAGCATAGGACTACTTTCACTAAAGATGATGAGTGCGGACGCGTACAATATGATGATGAGTGCAAAAGCGCACAATATGATGATGAGTGCGAAAGCACACAGTATGATGATGAGTATGAATGCACACAGCATGATGATGAGTGTGAATACGCAACGCATGATGATGAGTGCAAATACGCACGTATGATGATTAGGGTGTTCATGAGACACGTGACACTATGGGGTTCTACTGACCTCCGAACGTAGCTACATATTAGCTTGACTAGAGGGTCTAAGGGGTGTGCGAGTGCCATGGGGATTCACACTCGCACATGTTAGTCATGTGTAGGGAAGTACTACACATCCAATTTGTCCGAGACTGGAGGCCACCCATATGATGGTTAGAGATAGATNTGAGTTATGATGCTTGATGATGTGCGTAGTATATATATATATCGATGAATGACGTACTTGATATATTTGTTGCACTTTATGGCAGTATGATGAGTATGATGATGGCGTGACGTTTACCTTAATATGATGATGTTTTACATATTGAGCATGCTATATGCTGATGAGTGTCATATTGCATCATGTCGTTAGATCGACGTAGGACACAACCCTAAGAGCATGAAAATGATATTAATATAAATATTCACGAGTATGTGTTACCGAGAGTAACAGAGAGATGAGACTAGAGGGTTGTGTCAGAAGAGACGTTATGATGGATTTAGAGGGACCTCATGCATATTGTCTGTTCATAAGCATAGGACTACTTTCACTAAAGATGATGAGTGCGGACGCGTACAATATGATGATGAGTGCAAAAGCGCACAATATGATGATGAGTGCGAAAGCACACAGTATGATGATGAGTATGAATGCACACAGCATGATGATGAGTGTGAATACGCAACGCATGATGATGAGTGCAAATACGCACGTATGATGATTAGGGTGTTCATGAGACACGTGACACTATGGGGTTCTACTGACCTCCGAACGTAGCTACATATTAGCTTGACTAGAGGGTCTAAGGGGTGTGCGAGTGCCATGGGGATTCACACTCGCACATGTTAGTCATGTGTAGGGAAGTACTACACATCCAATTTGTCCGAGACTGGAGGCCACCCATATGATGGTTAGAGATAGATCTCTAAATCATGATTGCATGTGTTTGCATTTGCATGGCCCCCTATAGTGGGGCCACTTACTGAGTATTCTTCGAAATACTCAGGTCGTGTGCCACATCATTTTTCAGGTAAAGGCAAGGTGCAATGTATGGAGGATGGCGACATCGCGAGCAGAGACTATGGCACGTGCATAGGGTAGATTCATATTTAAATTTCTAGGTTTAGGTTAAAATAGGTTGTTATGCATTTCATTGTTTTAAATTATTTTGTATTGCTTCTATTTTCTCTAAATTTCAGTATTTCGTATTTAAACACGTAAGACCATGACTGTGTTTTCCAGAGAAAAAGTTGTTTTAAGCATTTATTGAAGTTTACGCTATAAATGATGTTCATGAAAGTGTTATATTTCCTCATTATAGATGAGCATGAGACATTAGTAGCGACTCTAAGTATGTGGAAATTTAGGGTCAATATAGTTGGTATCAGAGTTCTATGTTTTAGATTCTGTAGACTAGCCTACAATGTAGGCTTGACACGTTCCATGGTCCCAACGTTGATGGGCCATCACCGTTAGGTACGCCTTGCATAAGATAAGAAAAGAGGAACGTTTTCAAACTCGCATGCATTTTTCGGTTGATATTACTGAAATTGCTATGATATTTCATGTATTTATTATAGAGTATGATGTGATGTGTTGCATGTTGATTGATTTTGTTTGCAATATGATGTGAACTTAGTATATGTGATGTATAACATAATTCCATAAGTAATTAGCCTTAGACTTAAGAGATGCTATCTTGGTTTCTAGAACCATGTTGCCTAGACCACGGAAAAAAGTAAGACGAGGAAGAGGACGACCTCCTATTAGAGGTAAAGGACGAGGTGAGGCTGAAAAGAGCCCACCTCGAGAAGGATCAGAAATAGGGTTTGAATTAGAACCCTTATTGCATGTATGATCGGCAAGCACCCCTGCGAGGGTAGACCTAGTAACTAAGGATAGAGTAAAGACTGACCAACCAATAGTAGCCGACAAAACTCTAAGCGTAGACCTAATAGTAGTAAAGATGACAGACTTCGACGTAATACTAGGCATTGATTGACTAGCTACAAACCATGCTAGTATAGACTGTCGCAAAAAAAAAATGATATTCTCACCACTGGTGAGACCTAGTTTTAAATTTAAAGGCACAAGTAACGTGACTACTCCAAAGGTAGTGACGATGATGAAAGCAAAGAGATTAGTCCAACAAGGCGGTTGGACAATATTAGCATGTGTCGTAGACGTAAGAGGCAAAGAAAAGATCCTAGAAAACGTGCCAATAGTAAACGAGTTCACGGATGTATTTTCGAATGACCTACCTGGAATACCCCTTTCCCGAGCAGTCGACGTCGTCATCGAACTCGAGCAGGAAAATGGCCCTATTTCCAAAGCACCCTATCGCATGGCACCAACAGAGTTGAAGGAACTCAAGGCGCAGTTACAAGACTTGCTAGAGAAAGGGTTCATTCGACCTAACGTATCCCCATGGGGTTGATAAGGCAACTTTAATCCTCAGCCCAACGATCCAAGCTTTTGTTGAAGCAAGAACCCATGAATCAAAGTAATTAACACCTCCTTATACGAAATTTGGATCAACCAAGAGATAAGCCTAGAATTAGATTACCTCTTATGATTGAAGATCTAGAAGCAAGATTTGAAAACCTTGTTCTAAATTGAGTCACTCAACAATCGAACTTGATCAAGACTTGATTGAATGGCTCGGGTGCAATTCTACCCCAAGAATTGCTTGAAACTTAGAAATGGCAAATATGATGCTCGAATTTCTAAGGGAAACGTCTCAATTTGAGATATGAATTACATTCATCCACGAATCTGAATTTTACATAACATATTGTGGGTATTTATAGTCTCCCGACAAAAGACGTTTGTGGACGGGATTTATTCTCGATCCTCTTTAATCTCCACAAAAGAATAAGTCAAATTGACCATTTGACTTTTACATAATTTATGAAATTAAAAATATTTCTTTTTAACAAATCTTGATGTGTTTGAGTGGTTAATGCAACAGGTTCAATCTTTGCAGAACTCAAAGGTACAAGAGTGGTTTTTCTACCATCTTTTACAAAAGAATACCTATTCAAATAGCCATCATACATAACCCTCCTATCAAATTGCCATGGTCGGCCAAGCAATATATCTCCAGCTTGCATTGGTAACACATCACAAAGAATTTCATCTTTATATTTTCCCAAAGTTAAAGCTTGGGAAACTACCTTCATTGTTCCACTATCATTGAGCCATCGGAAATTGTAAGGTTTAGGATGATCTTGGGTTGGAATAACTTTGGGAAACTACCTTCATTGTTCCACTATCATTGAGCCATCGGAAATTGTAAGGTTTAGGATGATCTTGGGTTGGAATTTGCAACCTTTTGATCAACATGGTACTTACAACATTGGTGCAACTTCCACTATCAATGACAAGACTACAAGCAGTCCCATTAACTAAACACCGCGTGTGGAACAGGTTGTCTCTTTTACCATCAACATCATTCTTCGTAACTTGAGTTTTAACAAGTCTTCTTGTTATAAGTGTCAAATGAATCCCATCTTCCAGTTCCTCCTCATTCTTCTGGACTTCTTCAACTAGATCATTGATCTCCCCTCCATTTTCCTCGTCTTGGTTCATGATTGTTCAAACAGTAGTGAAATATGTTTAGGACCTCAAACACTCAACTCACTGATTTTACACTCAGGGTCACTCGTGTTTATACACACAAAGGTAGGCTGTTTGGGAAAGTGCTAAATTATGATCAAGGTAGACTAATATATGGGTAAAGCAATTCTGATAGTAGCAAGCTATTCAAAGCAATCAAGATAAGTTAATTATGAAATAACAACAAAATAAAACAAGAAGTGAACAAACAAATAAGAGATACAAAGATATTTTGGGATAGAATTGCACACTGAACAAAAAATGAATTCCAAAGAGAATGGTTGTAAAGATTTGAGAACAGAAGGTTGTGAAGATTTGAGAACGATCTAACTTTCCTTTTTACAGAATTTGGAAAATTTTAGAAGTTATCTTCGATTTTAAATGGTGAAAGAAAAATATCGAACACAACAATTCCAGATTTATATGCTTTAGGTAAAAATGAGAATTGAAATTTATTTGATCTTCAAATAAAGGTGCAAATGGTTTTTAAGAGGGCAATAAGAACAAAGTGGAGAATAGAACAAAGTGGAAAGATAATGAAGAATGGTGAAAATGGCAACAAGAAAATAAATGGACAGATTTAAAGAAACGATAAACAATAACGGAAATTAAAGATAAAATCAATTCTAGGGTCGGCCACAAAGATGCAACCTACTTTGATACCAAATTGATAAGGCAACCCTAATCCTCAGCCCAACGATCCAAGCTAGCAAGAACCCTTGAATCAAAGTAATTAACCCTTTTTATACGAAATTTGGATCAACCAAGAGATAAGACTAGAATTAGATTACCTCTTATGATCGAAGATCTAGAAGCAAGATTTGNAGCAAGATTTGGAACCTTGTTCTAAATTGAGTCACTCCACAATCTAACTTGATCAAGGCTTGATTGAATGGCTCGGGTGCAATTCTACCCCAAGAATTGCTTGAAACTTAGAAATGACAAATATGATGCTCGGATTTCTAAGGGAAACGTCTCAATTTGAGATATGAATTACATTCATCCACGAATCTGAATTTTACATAACATATTGTGGGTATTTATAGTCTCCCAATAAAAGACGTTTGTGAATGAGATTTATTCCCGATCCCCTATAATCTCCACAAAATAATAAGTCAGATTGACATTTGACTTTTACATAATTTATGAAATTAAAAATAGTTTTTTCTAATAAATGTTGATGTGTTTGAGTGGCTAATGCGATAAGTTTGAAATCAATTGAGCTCTCTATGCGTAGGTTCGACTTTTGTTGTTGATATTTTTAAATCGACATTTTTTGAATCTTCTTGGCAATAGGTTCATTTGGAACACCGTGATTCTTATCACATGGGGTGTGCCAGTATTGTTTGATTAAGAAGAATAACGGATTGATGCGTCTGTGCATCGATTACATATAGCTAAATAAGAGAACCATAAAGAACAAAAAACCATATGCCTAGAATAGAAGACGGATTGATGGGTCTGTGCATCGATTACATATAGCTAAATAAGAGAACCATAAAGAACAAAAAACCATATGCCTAGAATAGAAGATTTATTCAATCAAAAAACCATGAAGAAAGATTTATTCAATCAAAAAACCATGAAGATTTATTCAATCAACTTAGAGAGGCAACCGTATTTTCTAAGATAGATCTGCGGTCAGGTTACCATGAAATAAAGAGTAAAGAAAAAAACGCACCAAAGACAGTATTTAGGACAAGGTAGGATCACTACGAGTTCGTACCGATGTCATTTGGCCTCACCAATGCTCCACCTATATTAATGAAGTTAATGAACCGAGTGTTTAAGGACTGTCTAAACACTTTTGTTATCATGTTCATTGATAACATCCTAGTGTACTCAAAAACAGACCTGGAACACTAGGAACACCACTGAAAAGTCCTAGCCACCCTAACCAAAGGTTGCCAGGGTTTGCTTCCTATCGCATCGTTTGTCACCTTTTGTTAGTATTTCACATTTTAATTAATAATCCAACTAACTACGTGAAATACGGATCTAAAAGAGCCTAAGTAAAAATGGAATTCCATATTTTCATTGTTTTTAAATTGGGTTGAGTAATAAAATTTAAATTAAAAATATGTCAATATATTTCGGCGGTTTATATCATTCAATTTTGTTATAATATTATATTTTCTAAGTACAAATTATAATAATTTCTCACATCTTCCATCTTCCTTCTCTATGTTGTACCAATATGTTTCTTTCTTCTATAATACTTTGGTTGAATTTACCATCACTTTTGGCCAGTTTTATTGATTTTGATTTTCTTTTATTTCCTCGCCCTTAAAAATGGTTCTGCAATTAAACTGGAATCATTTTCAATCATTATAATTTTCTTTTCTTTCCTAAAATCTATTAATTAGGTATTTTTAATCTATTGTATTTTTAATCTATTCTAATTTTATATTCTTTCCTCTTATATGAATTTGATAAAAAGAAGGAAAAGATAAAATTGACATTTTCAAATGAATTCTCTTTTCATTATTAAGCTCTCTTCTTAGAATATCTCTCCTCTTTCGAGAATTTTTTTTTAATTTTTTGTTTGTGTTTATGTTTTTTTTTTTTTTATTCAAGAATGACTGAGCTAAGAGTTAGTTGAGTATTTGAGGGAAAAGTCATGTGAGAGTTTGGCTGACATATGGGATTAGTTGTTATTATTATTTTATTTTTTTTATTTTTTTTTAATTTTCCAGTTGTTAAATTATATATCCCTAAGAAAACTTTCGTACTCTAAAGTCTCAAATTCTTGTATTAACTCGGGCATTTTTCTCTTACTTCGTCCTCACGCTCCCATATGACTTCCTCAGTGTGATGATTTCGTCACAACACCTTAACGAACGTAATGTCCCTATTGCGCAACGTTTTTACTTCCCGAACTAAGATTCTTATGGGTTTTTATTTTTCCTCATAACTCAAATCTTCGTTGAATTAAAAGGCTCGTAATCTATTACGTGGATAGAGTGCATCATGTGTTTCCTTAGCATCGACATGTGAAATACATTGTGTACTCTTGAGAGAGAGGGAGGGAGGTAGGGCTAAATTATACGCTACTGGACCAATTCGCTCGAGAATTTCGAAAGGTCCAAGAAATCTAGGACTTAACTTGTCCTTCCGTTTGAACCTCAAGACACCTTTCGTGGGTGCTACCTTTAGGAATACTAGATCCCCTATCTCGAACTCTAAGTTTCTACACCTTACATTGGCGTAGCTTTTCTGTCTACTTTGAGCGGCACACATCCTTGCTTGAATTTTCTAAATAGCCTCATTGGTGACTCGAATCAGCTCGGGTCCAACTTGCTCTCTCACCTACTTCGTCCAACATAGTGGGGACCTGCACCATTTTCCATACAAGGCCTCAAATGGTGTCATTCCAATAACGGCTTGGAATCCCAACTTTCCTTAAAGTCTAATACGCAAGCACGAAGCATGTCCTCTAAGATTTAGTTTAGGCGCTCCATTTTTCCATCAGTTTGGGGGTGGAAGGCGGTGCCAAAGTCGAGTCGAGTACCCAACGCTTTTTGAAGTCTGCGCCAAAACGCTGACGTAAAGCGTGGATCTCGATCCAACACTATAGACACTGGAACTCCATGTAGTCTTACTATTTCTTACCCATACAGTTGCACCCAGTTATCAACTGTACGTGTGGCTTTCCCAGGTAAGAAGTCTGCTGACTCGGTCAACCTATTGACAATTACTCAAATCACGGTATAGCCTTTAAGCGTTTTGGGAAATCCTATTGTGAAGTCCATTGCTATGTTTTCCCACTTCCACTCCAGTATACTTAGGGGCTGTAACATCCCCGCTGTTTTTTGTCCGGGAGCTTTCACTTATTGACAAACTAAGCACTTGCTCACAAACTCGATCATGTCCCTCTTCATGCTCTTCCACCATAAATGTTGTTTTAAATCTTGGTACATCTTAGTACCTCCTGGGTGCATGGCAAATGGCGAGTTGTGAGCTTCCATCAGTATTTCTTTCCTTAGCTCCTCTATTGTCGAGACACATAGGCGTCCTTAATACAATAGCCCTTCATCTGAGGACTTCGAGAATCCATCTACTAGCTCTCGGCTAGCTGGCTTAGGACTTTTTGTAGGTTTGGATCCTCTCGTTGGGAGGTAATAATTCTCTGCCTAAGCGTATGTTGCACTGTGAATCGGGCCAATTGTGCTATGACTCTCTCGGTCACTACAACTATGTTGGCTCACTCGAATTCTCTTTGTACCCTTACTTCCCAAATAATGAGGGCCGACGAGTGGGCCGTCTTTCTACTCAAAGTTTCTGTGACCACGTTTGCTTTTCTCGGGTGGTACTGGATATTTGTCCTTCACCAATTCTAGCCACCTTCTCTGCCTCATATTTAACTTTTTCTGGGTGAAGAAATATTTTAAACTCTTTTGGTCGGTAAAACTTTGAGTTTTCTCTCCATAAAGGTAGTGTCACCAAATTTTTCGTGCGAATACTATAGCAACCAACTCCAGGTTGTGGGTAGGTTAATACTTTTTGTATTCTTTTATTTGACGGGACGCATATGCAACAACTTTACCGTGTTGCATTAACACACATCCTAGTCCCTTCTTGGAAGCGTCACTATAGATTACGTACCCTTTTGAGCTCTCAGGTATTGTGAGTACCGGGGCGATTACCAATATCTCTTTTAGGTTCTTGAAGCTTGCTTCACAAGCATCATTCCATATAAATGGTACCCCTTTCCTCGTTAACTGTGTCAAAGGTGAGGCTATCCTAGCGAAATCCTGCACGAACCTTCGAAAGTATCCCGCTAGTCCCAAGAAACTCCATACTGATGTTACCGTAGTTGAGCGTTCTCACTCTATGTCTGCTTCAACCTTAGTGGGATCTATGGATACTCTGTCCTTTGACACCACGTGTCCTAGGAAAGAGACTTGTGATAACGAAAATTTTCACTTTGAGAACTTGGCTTACAACTTGTTCTCTGATGAACAAGAGCTTACGTTAATTAAATTAGGGAGTACTCCGACTAAGGCCAGCCAAATAAGTTGTCTTACTGTAGGATAGACTAAAAATTGTATGAATTATGATGATCTATGAACTGTGTCGTATGATGTCGTATTATAGTATGTGATGATGTATAAGTTATGACGATATATGACCTATACCGTATGATGTCACATACTAGTATATAATGATGTATGAGTGTATGATGATGTATGAGTTATGATGCTTGATACATATTTCGATGAATGACGTACTTGATATGCTTGATACACTTTATGGCAATATGATGAGTTTGATGATTGTGTGACATTTACCTTAATATGATTATGTTTTCCATATTAAGCATGCTAAAAATTGTATTTAAACACGTAAGATCATAACTGTGTTTTCTAGAGAAGAAGTTGTTTTAAGCGTTTTTCGAAGTTTAAGCTATAAATGATGTTCATGAAAGAGTTATATTTCCGCACTATAGATGAGCATGAGACGTTAGTAGCGACTCTGAGTATGTGGAAATTTAGGGTCGTTACATTTTTACAATGAGCGATTCTCATCTCAAAGGAAGACAAAGTTACAACCAAGAGGGAATGACCCCTTATCAAATTCTTGAAATAATTATAATAAAGCCTATAAAATTGAAATTCAATACATTTTACTTTCAATGTTGTTTACTTGAGTCCTTTTTATGTAGGTGATGACTTTCCGAGGACAAATCCTTTTGAATAGGGGGAAGATGATAAGGATCACGGTGTTCCAAATGTTCCAAATGAACCTATCACATGATCCAAGGCCAAGAAGATTCAACAAGTCATCATTCTTCATTTACAAAATTAGATAGACTTTGTTCAACCATTATTTCATGTGTTACAGACAGATTAAATTGAGAAAGAACCATTTGGAGCTTCGAGAATGAATATTTGCACGACTGAAGTAGTAGATGAAGTTGCTATAAATTACACTTTAATTGCTAAGTTGAGAAAACTTTATTTATTACTTTTGATTTCATAATTTCTTGTAAGGGAGGAAAGTTATCTGTAAAAGTGATTTCTTTATTGTGGAGATTTAAGGGGCGTGGGTAAACCATGACCACTAAAGTAGTGGGCACTTATAGGGTTGAAAGTTGCGGATGAGATAAATAGTCACAAATTACTAGGTAAAAAAAAAAAGAAAGATTTTAATGAATGAAATTTATCATGATTTTAACAGTGGGTTGACTTAATTTACAACGAGGTTCCAAATCTTATAGAGGTTAGCTGACTCATGAAAACTTTAACTTTAGTGTACTTTTTGGTGTTGCCAAATGCTACTCTACTTTTACCAACTATAAAGTCAAGAGAGTGACTTTTTTCATGCAAAAACTAGACTTATTTAAATTAAATTTCTCTTCTCTGCATGCTCAAGCAAAATCTTCAAATAAATTATAATATCATCAATATAAACAACAACCTGTTTTCTCAGATATTTTTTCAAAACATTATATATTAAGTTCAAAATATTATATATTAAGCGCATAGGTGTACTAGAAGCATTAATTAACCTAAAAGGCATAACAAGTCATTCACCCAATCCAAACTTAATATTGAAAGTTGTTTTCCATTCATCTCCTACGTGCATTCTAATTTGATGATATGCAGATTTCAAAATAATTTTTATAAATAGACACGAATCATGCAATAAATCAAACATATCGTCTAACCTAGGAATAGGATGTCGATACTTTACCGTGATTTTGTTGATGACTCTATTATCCATGCATATGCGCCAAGTTTCATCTTTCTTTGGCACCAATAAGTCTCGTATAGAACATGGACTCAAACTTTCTCGTACATAACCCTTCTCCATGAGCTCCTCCACTTGCTTTTGAATTTCTTTTGTCTCGGTTGGATTGACTCGATAAGCTGGCTTATAAGGAATGACAGTCCTTGGAATTAAGTATATTTTATGTTCAGTACCTCTAATGGGAGGTATTTCTCTATCTTGAAACATGTTTTCAAATTCGTGTAAAAGAGATTGAAAAACACTAAGCAAAGCCAAATTGTTATAGTTAGAGACAAAAAATTCTCCATTGTACTTAAGTACAAATATCTATTTTTGTGAAAATCTTCTCACCTCTCCAACTCTAACCAAATAACTCTCTCTCTCCCCTTCTTCAATTTCATTTCTTTTTTCGTTCTTCTTTTTTTTCTCTTTGATTTTTCTCTATTTTTTCACTCCACTCTTGTTTTTCTTTTAACTCTTTTTCCTCATACTCTTTCATTCTTTCCTCCAACTTTAATTGATCAGCAAATACATTTGCAGAACTCAAAGGTACAAGGTGGTTTTTCTACATCTTTTAAAAAGAATACCCATTCAAATAATCATCATACATGACCCTCCTGTCAAATTGTCATGGTCGGCCAAGCAATGTCTCCAACATGCATTGGTAACACATCACAAAGAACTTCATCTTTGTACTTTTCCAAAGTAAAAAATATTAAAACTTGGGAAACTACCTTCGTTGTTCTACTATCATTGAGCCATTGGAGCTTGTAAGGTTTCGGATGATCTTGGGTTGGAATTTGCAACCTTTTGATCAACATGGTACTTACAACATTGGTGCAACTTCCACTATCAATGACAAGACTACAAGCAGTCCCCTTTGACTAAACACCGCGTGTGGAACAAGTTGTCACTTTGATCATCAACATCATTCTCCGTAACTTGAGTTTTAACAAGTCTTCTTGTTATAAGTGTCAAATGAATCCCATCTTCCAGTTCCTCCTCATTCTTCTGGGCTTCTTCAACTAGATCATTGATCTTCCCTCTATTTTCCTCGTCTTGGTTTATGATTGTACAAACAGTAGTGAAATATGTTTAGGACCTCAAACACTCAACTCACTGATTTTACACTCAGGGACACTCGTGTTTATACACACAAAGGTAGGCTATTTGGGAAAGTGACTAAATTATGATCAAGGTAGGCTAATATATGGGTAAAGAAATTCTGATAGTAGCAAGCTATTCAAGACAATCAAGACAAGGTCATTATGTAGTAACAACAAAATAAAACAAGAAATGAACAAATAAATAAGGGACAAATATATTTTTGGATATAATTGCTCATTGAAAAAAATGAATTCCAAAGAGAATGGTCGTGAAGATTTGAGAGTGATCTAACTTTCCTTTTTACAGAATTCGAGAAAATTTAGAAGTTATCTTCGAGTTTAAATGATGAAAGAAAAATATCGCACACAACCATTCCAAATTTATATGCTTTAGGAGAAAATGAGAATAGAAATTTATTTGATTTTCAAATAAACGTGCAAATGGTCTAATGATAAGAATTTATAAATACAATATTAAGAACAATATGATATGAATTTTTTTTGTTTTTTTCTTTCAAGATCTAAATATGATCCTTAATAGGACAATAAAGAACAAGGTAGAAAGAGAATGAAGAATGATGGAAATGACAACAAGAAAATAAATAGATAGATTTAAAAGAAACGATAAACAATAGTGGAAATTAAAGATAAAATCAATTTTAGAGTCGGCCACAAAGATGCAACCTACGCTCTGATACCAAATTGATAAGGCAACCCTAATCCTCAGCCCAACGATCCAAGCTTTTGTTGAAGCAAGAACCCTTGAATCAAAGTAATTAACACCTCCTCATACGAAATTTGGATCAACCAAGAGATAAGGCTAGAATTAGATTACCTCCTACGATCGAAGATCTAGAAGCAAGATTTGGAAACCTTGTTCTAAATTGAGTCACTCCACAATCGAACTTGATCAAGGCTTGATTGAATGGCTCGGGTGCAATTCTACCTCAAGAATTGCTTGAAACTTAGAAATGGCAAATATGATGCTCAGATTTCTAAGGGCCACGTCTCAATTTGAGATCTAAATTGCATTCATACACGAATCTGAATTTTACATAACATATTGTGGGTATTTATAGTCTCCCGATAAAAGATGTTTGTGGACAGGATTTATTCCTGATCCCCTTTAATCTTCACAAAAGAATAAGTCAAATTGACCATTTGTCTTTTACATAATTTAAAAATTAAAAATAGTTTTTTTTTAATAAATGTTAATGTGCTTAAGTGGTTAATGCATCAAGTTCAAAATCAATTGAGCTTTTTGCGTGTAGGTTCGAATTCTGCATTTTTTTGAATCTTCTTGGCAATAGGTCCATTTGGAACACCGTGATTCTTGTCCATTTGGAATAACTTTGGTGGCTAACTATTTGAGCACACAACGTGTAATTACATGTCATCGCCCCCTTATGATTATCATAACTTTGGTGGCTAACTATTTGAGCACACAACGTGTAATTACAACAAAATCATTTTCATCACATGTCAAGCATAAAATAGGTCCCAAAAGAGTTATAAGTTGTGCTTAATGATAGTTTGCAAAAATTGTTGGTGTGGGAAAGATCTATTTATAACCTAATCTATGAAAAAGACTATTTATATCCTAATCTATGAAAAAGAAAGGATGGCTCCTAATTGGAAGGGCTTGATCCAATTAGAATATTTACTAATCCACTGCAACTAAATGGTGTGTGAAAGATTTGTGTTCATAATCAATTAAATTAGAAGGATATGAAAATAATAATAAATGGAAAGGAGTTAAACATCCTATAATAAAATATCAAATATAACATATATTTTGTTTTATTCTCAATATTTAATTAGTTTATATTTTTCTTATTGGTAGGTATTAGTGGCTAGCTTGTATCCTATTTAAAATTGATGAATAAATGAATACACGCCTTCCCAATTCTATTTCTATTTCTCATTCTTAACATGGTATCAGAGCACCGATCTTGATATTCTTAAATATCAAAATTCCCTCTTGAGTTAGGGTTTGATATCAAAGCCAAAGCCAAATTCAAACCCTAACTCAGTCAGTGAAGCCTTTACAGCCGCCGATCATCCAATATCAAGAATAAATTATAAGCATCTTCAAATTTCTCACCAAGCTCAAAGGTGGCGTATTCAAGATGTTCGTATTTTCTTTTACAACCTCTAAAGTGATCCAGAGCACCGATCTTGGTGCTATTATCCAACTTCAAAACTTCGGATGTTTATTTAACACATCCTTATTATATTCATCACTTTGATCAACCAGGGTATTCTTTTTGTTCCAATCAAATTAAATGGGACAAATTACCAACTCAAATTACCAACTTTGGAGTAAATCATTTATGCATGAATCAAGAAGCAGCTCTTCAAGTTCTGAGATACATCAAAGGGCGGTCTATTTCTGAGTTTTGCATCTTTTTCGGATATTCAATAATTTCTTGAGAAGTCTAAAAATGCAAATCAATCAAAGGCCGTCTATTTTTTGGTTTTGCATCTTCTTAGAAATTCAATAATTTCTTGAAAGTCTAAAAATACAAACCAATCAAAGGCAATCTATTTTTTGGTTTTGCATCTTTCTTGGAAATTGAATAATTCTTGAAAGTCTAAAAAGCAAACCAATTAATTCTTGAAAGTCTAAAAAGCAAACCAATGTGTCCGTATCATCAACAAAGACTTGTTTAGAGTTAACTTGACGGATATTTTCACTACTGGGAAGACAAAAGTGTTATTGGCCTATACTCTCTTCTCAAAGACAACTTGAGTGTTATTAACCTACACTATCTAATTTCACTACTGGGAAGACAAAAGTGTTATTGACCTACACTCTATTCTCAAAGACAACTTGGGTGTTATTGATCTACATTCGTAAAGACAAGTTGGACGTGATTAACATACTCTCAACTTGAGGGGGAGTGTTGAGATATAATATTTGGAGTATATTTTATTTTATTCTCAATATTTAATTAGTGTATATTTTCCTTATTGGTACGTATTAGTTAGATATTAGTTGCTAGCTTGTATTCTATTTAAAGCTTATGAATATCAATGAATACACACATTCCCAATTCTATTTCTATTTCTCATTCTTAACATGAATAGCTACAAGCATTGACGGACTTCATCCTCTCGCACTGGATGAACTTCCCCCATGGGGTTTGCTCAATCGATGACAATTCTCAAAGGTCCAAGCAGCGGCCACAGTGGCTAGTCCCCTTTCAATGACAATATGTGTACGGTGGGTGGCTGCCAATTTCTTGAAGACTATCATCTACAATTCAATGACGCTTGCAACCCGGCCTGCAAGAAGGTGTGAGAGTGTTTCGAGGATTGTTGGGAGTGAGTCATACGTTGGCTAATTTAGAGAATGATCGTGGGTTTATAAGTAAGAAATACATCTTCATTCGTATGGGGCCTTTTGGAGAGTTCAAAGCAAAACCATGAGAGCTCATGTTCAAACTGGACAATATCATACCATTGTGGAGTCGACAATATCATACACATCATTTTCTTGAATTTAAAAAACCAGATTGCAGGTTAGCTCGTGGTTGATATTTGTTTAAAACGTCATTTTCTTTTTTGGTTTGATAAACTTAATAAGTATTAAATAAATAAATAAAAAAAACCATTTTTGTACTTTTCTTTCTCAAAAATAAATTTGGACCGATCTATTATTAAAGCAAAACGTATATATCTAACCTCTTGCTTAAATTTATTAAATACATTCAATACAATAAAAACGGTCATATGTGTAAAATTAGCGTTGCATTGAAATTTTTGAAAATAAAAAATTCATGTCGTCAGTTCATAGTTGACATTTGTTTTGTTAGGTCAAGCCGACCAACTCGAAAATAAGGTTACAATCTAAACCAGCTCTACACTGAAAATGCGTTATGACTTATAATATTCGATATTTATAGTATTAAGTAAGACATTTTTGAAAAAAAGAACAACACGACAACCCAACTGAACTCAACCCGTAACTAGAGGGTTGGGTTGAGTTATGAAATTCATTCATATTGCTTAAGTCACAAATCCAATTAATCCAAAATTTCGAGTGGATCTCGAATAGCGTACATCCTTAACATGGATTTTAATATTTTTTTTATTACAAGTCTTAAAATTGGGTTTAAATTAATTGAGTCAAATTCTATTAAAAAGAAGATGATTTAAATCCAATGAAATGATGGGCCGAACAAATTTTTGTAATGGGCTTGGAGTAGTGTTTGGGCCACAACCCAGCCCAAAATGGGAAAATTTTTAAAATTAATTATAAAAAACTGAAGGGTATGTGAAAAAAAAGGAAAAAAAACCACCTACCATATACATTCAAACAAATTATTAAAAACAAAAGCAAAGCCACAAAATAAGAACCAAAATAGGGAAGTCCTTTAAGATATATGCAAAGGAGCGTGAGGGATACGCGCTGGAGAAATTATGATGGGGAACAAAATCTTATGGATCTTTACAACACTCACTTTCAGGTATTATTAATGAGACCCATAAATCCAGGAAAATAATTCTCATCAAAAATTTTAAAAAATTTTAAAAATTAAATTAAAAAAGAACTTGAGAGAAACAAACAAAAGAAATATGAGGGCAAACAGAGCATCAACGACAGTACCTCCACGCCCCCCGGTTCCTAGTGAGAGAAAAACTAAGAGAAAAGAGGAAAACAGGAGAAAACAAGATCCACCTCGAACCTCTCTTCTTCATCTTCAACCCTTTTGCGACTCCAATTCTTCATAATCCATCATCCACCCCCCTTGTTCTTCATCTCCTTTATCTTGATTTTCAGAATCATCGTTGCCCGTCTTCCATTTTCTCTGTTTTTCTGTGTTCTTCTGATTCTGCCATGGATTTTTGTTTCTGGGTTTTGTGTATTTCTGTTGATTTGTGTTGCTAATCGTGTTTATTGACTTGGGTTCTCTTTAGTTTCTGGAAATTTTTGCTGTTTTTGGTGTTCTTCTTGAAAGGGGGTTTCAGTTGTTGACCAGGAGGAAGAACTGTGAAGTGGGTTGGAGTTTGATTGGGGAAATAATGAGGGAAGAACACTCCAATTGGTTCTCGAGATGGGAAGAGGAGCTTCCATCTCCGGATGAATTGATGCCTCTTTCTCAAACCCTAATAACTCCCGATCTAGCTTTGGCTTTTGATATTCAGAATTCCAGTAATACCAGTCCGCCCTTGCCCTGCCCATCTCCCCCGCTTTCGAATCCTCTCCCTGGCTCCGGCAATGGAATTGCGCCCCCCAACTCGGCGGATTTCGGTGATTCCGCCGATTTGGGTTCTGGCGCTGCTAGCGACGAACCGGCTCGAACCCTCAAGCGGCCGCGTCTCGTTTGGACACCTCAACTCCATAAGCGATTCGTCGATGCTGTTGCTCATTTGGGTATCAAAAATGCCGTCCCCAAGACCATAATGCAGCTCATGAGTGTCGATGGCTTGACCAGAGAGAACGTTGCTAGCCATTTGCAGAAGTACCGCCTCTATCTCAAACGGATGCAGGGCTTGTCCAGCGGCGGCGGTGGTGGTGGTGGTGGTGGGTTGGTTGCTTCCTCGGACCCCACTGACCATTTGTTCGCTAGCTCCCCAGTTCCACCCCATTTGCTTCACTCAGCTCGCTCCACTTCAGACCATTTCTTGCCCTTTGTTCCAATGGCCACTTTACAGCAACACCACCATCACCAGCAGCATATGGCTGCTGCTGCTGCTGCTGCTGTCGCCGGGCATCCACAGCTCCAGCCGTCATATCATCGACAAGTCGGGCATTTCGGGTCGCCCCCGAATGGCCAGTTTGAGCATCCATTTTTAGCTAGACAATCCCAACCAGTCCATAGAATGGGTGCACCAGTGCATAACTCAATCCCTAATTACATTGAGGATTTGGAATCAGCCAATGCCAATGGAGGAAGAAAAGTTCTCACCTTATTCCCTACTGGGGATGATTGAGAGCATGTTCTATTCTAATTCTTGTGGAAATTGGTATAAATCTCATATGGGTCTGATCTGAAACTCTAAATGTTATCTTAGTTGTTCATTAGCTCACTTCTTTTACAAATAGGTAGAGACACATCCCTTATCCCGTTCTTTGTTGGTTGCTATCTATCATACCGGACGATGATTGGTTCCTCGTCGTGTGGCTCGAACGGATAATAATGGCATTAGATTTTTGTGGTTGCAGTTGTTTCTTGTGTAATCATCAGGGTGGAAAGGGTTGATAGGTTGCAATCCAAGAACCAGTTGATGATGATTGGAGCAGACGTGATATCTATGTATCCTTAGGTCAGTTTTCTGCACTTTGTATATTATAAAAGCTGAAAGAACTCATTAACATGTGATGGTTGGTGTATTGACAGTGTTATATGAACATTTTTATGTGATCATTTTGACATCTCAGTTAATCAATCCATATTTTTAATGTTCTTCCTCTATGATCCAAACAACTTGGATGTTGTTTTTGTTGTTGTGTATGCCTATGTATTAATAATAGCTCTAGCACCTTGAGTTTGATGAATACTTTTGTACGCGATTACCTGCTGTTAAGAAAACTCGAGCGTAGGTATCCTAAGAGGTTTTCTAGGTTCAAATCCTCGTACCCTGTGTGATACAATAATCTAGAAATGAAAAGAAATGAAATGTGAACTGATGGGTTCAAATCCTTCCTACCCCGTGCGATACAATCATCTAGAAACGAAAAGAAAAGAAACATGGACTGATGGGTTCCATGCCTAAGCGAATGTTGTTTAAGCTTGCTGTTGTTAGGCCATGACCGTGTTTTGGTCGAACCTATGATGTACTAAGCGATATCAGGCGTTGCGTATCATAGATTATTTGACAAGATTGTGAAGTGTTTAGATTATATGTGGAAAAAGTGAAGTTTGTTTCAGTTGGTTGAATCAGATTGGGGAGTGATATGGGTTCATGTGGGGTAGGGGGGCCTTAGTTTTAAGGGGTGCCCTTTATAAATAATGCCTTGTTAATAATTCTTACTTTATCAAGCTTTTTTGTTCATAGTTGACTACCAGTTTTTCTGTAATAATTGTGCCCTTTATAATGGAGTTGTCTTCCTATGTATGCCTAAAGGAATTAAAATTATGCTCTTTTTTTTATTTATTTATTTTTTATTTGGTCTCCATAAATGCTTTGAATATTATTGACTATATTATTAATAAAAGTACTCTTTTATGTCTTAAAAAAGTACTTTTGAATTTTTAAAAGTTTTTAATAATAATCTTATTTAAAAAAAATAAATAAATACTTTTAAACTATGAGAAGAGTTCAAAAATAAAATTTCAAAAGAATTTCAAAATTATTATTTTATTTTTGAAAGGGGTTTCAAAAATATTAACACCTTTTAAGATCTTGTACAACTTTAAAAATACTCTTACATTTAAAAAAATAAAATAAATAAATAAATAAAAATAAAAAATACCCTTATCGTTACTATATGGAGGGAACCGTTAATACCATATTTTAAAATTACCAATAAACTTTTATAAAGTAACATTAATACTCTAAAACTTGGATAAGTTAAAAATATTTTTACAGCCAATACCGAAGAGATATGATATGATTTATAAAGTATATATCTATATATATATATCTATATATGTATATATATGTGTACATATGTATATATATATATATATATATATATATATATATATATATATATATATATATTTCAATATTTTTTATAATGGCTAGTCTCTCACCACCATTTAGGGTGTGGTGCTTTAAACAAACATTTTCATAGTATCAAAGCCCTTTCAGTTTAACACTACTGATACTTTTTTCTTTATAGCTTCTCAATCCTCTTATCATCTTCTTCCTTTCAACACTATAATCCATATGATCACCATCAAACTTTCTTCCTCCAATTATTTTCTTTGGAAAAGTCAACTTTTTCCTCTCATTGAGAGTCAAGACATGCTGGGCTATGTTAATGGAACTATGGTTCCACCACCTCGCTTTGAACCAAAAACTTCCTTAACATTCAACCACAAATATTTGGGCTGGAGAGCAGCCGATCAACGACTTCTCTATCTTCTGCTCTCCTCTCTCACTGAGGAAGCCATTGTTGTTGTCGTTGGTCTCTTCATGTGATGTTTGGCTTGCGTTGGAAACTACGTTCAGCCATCATTCGAAAGCTCGTGAACTGAGACTCAAGGATGACTTACAGCTGATGAAACATGGCACCAAACCTGTTACTGAGTATGCTTGTGCCTTCAAAACAATTTGTGACCAACTTTATGCCATTGGCAGACCTGTCGAGGACATTGATAAAGTGCACTGGTTCCTTCGTGGACTCGGCTCCGATTTTTCAGCTTTTTCTATTGCTCAAATGGTTCTCACCCCTATCCCCTATTTTGCAGATTTAGTCTCTAAAGCTAAAAGTTTTGAGTTGTTCCAGCGCTTCCTTAAGTCCTCTGACTCCACTCCTACAACATTCACAGCCACTAATCGTGGTCACACTCATGGAAGCCACCCTGCTTCCTTTAGCAACCAGCGAGGTCGTCCTTATTCCCACAAAACAATTCTTCCAATCGAGAACGAATCCACTCAGGTCAGGGTCGTGGACCACCTCACTGCCAAATATGCTGCATAGAGGGCCATTATGTTGATCACTACAACCAATGGTATGTTTGACCCGATTCTTCTCATGCTCACGTTACTGAAGCCTTCAACACTTCATGTTCTATTGCTGGACCCGATATTGCTGATTGGTTTCTGGACATTGGGGCTTCAGCCCATATGACCGCGACCCATCTATTTTGGATCAGTCTAAAAATTACATGGGTAAGGACTCTGTAACCGTAGGAAACGGTGCATCTCACCCATTACCCACACCGATACTCTTTTTCCTGTTCCAAATATTCACTTATTAGATGTCTTGGTTGTCCCTCATCTCACTAAAAATCTTCTTTCAATGAGTAAATTAACGTATGATTTTCCTCCCTCCGTTACATTTACTAATAATCTTCTTACTATCCAGAATCGTCTAACAGGAAGGGTGGTGGCAATCGGTAAAAGAGATGGATGGCTAGAAAAGGAGTTTCGGTGGTGGATTCACTCATTCCGGCAAGAAAATTCGAGATAGGACAAAGTAAGGTTCCGAACTTCTTGTTTCAGTTTTATCTAGATCTGAGGAGTTTCTTGGGTTAGATTGGGAGATTTTGAGGTATGTAACTAAAATAAGATTCACACAGGTTTCTTGAAGTTCCTGGACGAGAATGGGACGAAAATCGGAGTTTAGTTGGACTTCGGGTAAACCAATTGAAAATAGAAAATATGAGTTTTTCTGTATCTTTGGATGGTCTTAACTCATCTTGTGTTCAAGAAAAAAATAAAGAAAAAATATAGTGTAGAAATAGAACATGAGATCTACAATTTTCGTGAAGAAACTTTGTTGATATGAATTACAGATTAAAAGATAAGAAAATAGATCGAAAACGCGAAACGCTAACATCGGGAAATTTGAAACACATGCAGGAGAGAGAAATAGACCGCCACGCGTCGACCAGAGCCTAGAATTCCAAACCCGATAGGTTTGTGAGACCAGACACGAGAATTCTAGAGATGCATGAATCTAAGTCTAAGCCACCAAGTTCCACCCTAGAAAAGATAGTAGGACACCACGGTAACTATAGGTAGCCCGCTAGAGTTGAGTAGTGTGGGTAGTGTCATCAAAACCTCCACTTCCCTCTCTACTCCGATACCGTACCGTCGAGATAGAGCTCTGGTACGAAGATCGTTGAGCTTGGTAGATCGGGATAGGGAAGTGTGACAGGTGCCTAGACCTAGTGCTGATAGCTAAGGGGTCTTCTGAACAGGACTCCTGGGCCGTAGAAATCCAGAGCGGGGGACGTGGAGCCACATAGGATGACTCAGTAGCTGACCGACACATAGGGGGTCGCACCCCGAATTTAGTGGATGTATGGTTCCGTGTAAGGGTTGTCAGCTAACCTCCACGGATGATGTTCAGAGAGAGTCACGTATTCAGATCCAGCCATACGATCCCCTCAGATTTACTCATGAGGTCGCGCCTCACCTTAGGACACTGATCATTCCACTGCATAAGATGGGCAAGCCTCCTAAGATACAGAAAAGAGAGTTGTAGCGTGATTCGTACTCATTAGAACCGAGAGATAAGATCGTGGATACCTACTAAGATAAGGATGCGAAAAGAGCCTACAAGTAGGTTGCTTACTGAGTATATTTTTATACTCACCCCTTTCTCCCCTTTTTTTTTTTTTTTTTTTTCAGGTACCAGTCGATACGGGGAGGTGTTCGAGAGCTGCACTGTCACAGAGGGGTGTCGTTTCGGAGCGTCAGTCCCTTGTCGGTCTTTTAGAGTCCTTTGTCCGTTTTCATATTTAGAGTCTTTTGTATTTCATTTTATTTTTGTAATTCCTATTTGTAACATTTGACTTTGATTTTATATTTAATTTTGGTGTCCTTGATTTCCTTTTCTTGTTTTAAATTTTGCTGGATTTTTAACTTATATTTTATTTTATTTTTATTTTTATTTGTTTTCGATTTCGTCTTTTTAGTCACGATTCGGTCTTTCAAAGCCTCGAAAGTCGGGTCGTGACACATTTAACCCCAATAGTGGGGTCACTTACTGAGTATTTCTTTAAATACTCAAATCATGTGCTACTATATTTTTCAGGTTAAGGCAAGACATTCTTGTACAACTAATGACGACATCGCAACTCGAGACCATGGCACATGCATACGGTAGTCGTATTTATTTTCTTAGACTTAGGCTAGAATAGGATGTTTTAAATTTAAATGTATATTTATTTTATTTAGCCTTTTGTTGTATCGTTTTTTAAAGGTGTTTTCGAAACACGCAAGTCCATGGCTCTATTTTAAGATAAAGGTTGTGTTTTATGAAATTTAAATAAAGTCTTCACCCATTCAATGTTCATGATATGTATACAGTAGCGACCTTAAATTAAGTAGAAAATTTCGGGTCGTTGCATAGATTGTGACGAAAAAAAATTTGGATAAAAAAAAATATTTAGTGTAATTGTAATGACCAAAAAGTTAAAAAATATATTTTTTTCACAGTCGCCAAAAAACGTGCAAGAATTCTGTCGAGGAGCTACAATTCTCACGCCACTCTCGGCCACAACCTACCGATGCCCACGTAGCTCCAGACGAACACCCATCTCACTCCAGAACGTTCCTGAAAGAGAATAAAGAGGGAAAATGAGAGGAAGATAAAAACAGACAGAGAGAAACCCTAATTTCTCCGACGAGAAGATAAACCCATAGAATCGATGTCGAAACAACCTACCCACACTGCGAAAAGGATCACCGAGGATTTTACACACGAAGAAAGTAAGCTTTCACGCATTAACAATGTGATTCATCATCGGAAAAGAAAGTTTGAGTTTCAGATTATTTGGCCTCTCATAGATCTATGTGTTTTAGGACCTTACAACCATAATACAACGTGGGAGGTGAAGGAGAAGAACCAACGACGAAAAACCAAAGGAAAACGGCAAGAAACGAACATCGGAGACAGTTTTTGGGAGGAGAGAGAAGTCGTCAGAGGTTTTGGTAATAATCTAAGACGAAGTTCGCGGACTTCGAGTCAGACCTCAATCTGATACCCAGCGGAACACTATTAAGATATAAAGATATTTTAGGAATATATTTTGTGGTATAACTCTAATTAGTTATGTAATATAGTTTGATATTTGAAATTAGTTAATATCTTTTCCCTTGTTCTTAGGCTTCCGTGGTATATTTTATATATTTTATTTTATTTTCAATATTTGGTTAAAAATATATTTTGTACCTTTTATATTATTTTCAAGATTTAGTTAGTAGCATATTTTCTCTTGTTTTTAGGGTTAGTGTTGAGATGGTTAGTGTTAAGAATGTATATCTCAACAGTTAGCTTATATCCTATTTAAGCGTGAACATTAATGAAGATTGCATTTTCCATCACACTTCTATTTTTCATTCTTAACATGGTATCAAAGTGCCAATTTTCGTGTTCTTAAATATTAAAATTTCCTTTATGGCGGAATTAGCCAAATCCAACTTCAAAACATCGGATGTTGCTTTAACGCATCCTTGTTATATTCATCACCCTGATCAACCACGATATTCACTTGTTCCAATCAAATTAAATGGGACAAATTACCAATTCTCGAGTAAATTAATTATGCATGCTGTTAATGTTTAAAAGAAAATTGGCTTCACCGATGACACAATTGAAGAACCATCTCAAGATGCAAATTCAAAAGAATTTGAACTCTAGAATCAGTGCAACAGTATGTTTCAACTAGACCCATTACACGATTCAAGGCCAAGAAGATTCAACGAGCATTCATTATTCCTATTTACCCAGAGATAAGTAAGGTTGGTATTACCATAATATGCATAATTAAGAGTTGAGTTTGACAAAATTTGAAGAAAAAAAAATAAAGAAAAAGAGATAAATATATATATATATATATATATATATATATATATATNTATATATATATATATATATATATATATATATATATATCCTCACATGAACCTCTTGAGAAGACCCTAATGGAGACAACACTTAAATTATTATATGAAAAAAACTAAGTTACATTCAATATTTTTCAACATAACTGTAAGGAACGTTCAAATTTGAGGAATTTGACACATATGTTTAGTAAAAACAAAAATTAAACACTTTCATTTTCAGGCAATTTTCGACTCATTTTTCATAGGTGTACCATTGACACTTTTTTCATCTTTGAGACGAGTGTCATTAACTCGTTTAGAAAAGTTGTTTGAAATTAGACGATAACGAGAAATTTAGAAATCTAACTTACCAAAATGGTCTGGCTAAGTCAACTGAGGGGCAAAGATGTCATTTTGCCCCTCTAGCCTTAATAGGGGTCCAAGGAGAA
Organism: Cucurbita pepo subsp. pepo; assembly: GCF_002806865.2. Lineage (NCBI taxonomy): Eukaryota > Viridiplantae > Streptophyta > Magnoliopsida > Cucurbitales > Cucurbitaceae > Cucurbita > Cucurbita pepo. Next base: position 7,047,640 of record NC_036647.1, on the reverse strand, counting down.
CCACGTCAGATCTATGCAAAAGAAAGAAGTTAGAGAGAAATTGGAGAGGAGTCAGTCGTGAAGGTTAATGGACCACCGTTGGAATCCATCTTCAGATGAGACTTGTACAAGGATTGAGAGGTTAGCGAGGCCGACGCTCCATCAAGACCCAAGAACATTTCGCGAGGTAAGGTTCTAATGACATATCTCAGATCTGAGTTTTTCCTATGTGAATCGAGTCCTAAAATGCTGAAATACTCACCTAGGAACAACTCTACGCACGATCTGCACGATCTGTGAAGAAGTTTGGCCGAGACCTCAACCCGAAGGCGGAGATCTGAGAATTTTCCGAGAACGGTGAGCGAACTTNAAAAAAATACTAGGGCATAGCGCGTAACACGATCTAGAACTTTGTCGAAGAAACCATATCGATCCGAGCTACGGATCGAAAGATATGAAAATCGGAAAAGGGGACTGTGTTACGGATTTTTCAGAGGACAGAGGAGAAAGAAGAAAAGAAAAGAAAAAAAAAAGGTCGGCGGGCGAGCGGCGGAGGGCGGCGACAATCGTCGGACACGCGTCGACCGTCAGCTGGAGCAACGCAGCTCCAGCGAGGCGACGACACGTGTCGCCTGCAAGGCCGAGCCGAACTGCAAACGCAGGCCGAGCCGAGCCGAACCGGACCGACCGACCCGCGACTGCGCAGAAGCTGCCGCACGTGGTAGGTGCGCGTGCGGCCTGCGACTGGTGCCTTCCCGCGCGCGTGGCCCTCGCACTCCCAGCGCACTGTTGGCGCGTGAGCACGCGTGAAAGGGTCGTTTTGGCCTGGTTGCTCTCTATTTGCCCGATTTTTGTCCCGGTTCCAGTTCTAATACTGTTTTTACGTGAATAGGGACCTAATATAAAGAAATCAGTATTTTTGGACACCTCACGGGCAAAGAAACGCTAGCAAGAAGGCATGCGTCAACCAGGTAAGTCACCACCCGGTATTTAGGAAGAAATACTTGTAGGATTCGCTTGGATTGCATGCATGCTAGTGGTTTTGCTTCAGATTAGCTCTCCATGTAAATTATTAGTCAGATTAATTGTTATGATTGTATTGGGTGAATTACATGAGTGTTGTTGTATGCTTTAAGCTTCCGCCGTATGTATGCATGCGTTTAATTTATGTTGGAATTGTGTATGCCGTGTTCCGGGTGCTTGATGGACTAATTCGCCCCATTGAGCGTGAACTTCGTGCTCTGGGTGCTTGATGGAGGTCATTGCCCCGTTGAGCCGGTATGCCTAGTTTGCATGCACACGCTGTTAATTGCTAGGGCCCATTTCTATGATAAGCTTAGGGAATTACTGTTAGAAGCGATATGTCGCTCCAGCCAGACTTAATTTTCCCTTAGGAACTTAGCGGTTTACCACGACAAGAAAGTACCTCGGAGTGTTCATAGATTGCTAGTGTGAGAACGGTATCTATAGCTTCATGGGAGGACCAAGGGTCCCTGATCAGTCCTTACTGCTCTTAGCCATTTCGCATGGGAAATGTGTCCCCACGTCGTACAGCCCATTAGCTGCATGGGAACGGGTTGGGTCGCGCCCCCCCATAGGGGGGACTATATGGGCGTAGGGGTATTCAGCACACCCCTAGGCTAGGTACCATGTCGTCCCAGATAGCCATGTAGAGATAGCACCTCATAGAGAGATACATACCATGTTAGCTTGGCGTAAGGAACCTCTAGGCGTTTAATGAAAGGACGATAAACTGGTGCAACCCAAGGGGCAAGCCCCAAGGGACTAAGATTAGAACCAGATGTCCTCGAACCTAATTAGGAAACGGTGGGAATCTGTTAAATTAAGATGGGAAAAGAGCCTACAAGTAGGTGGCTTACCGAGTATAATTTTTATACTCATCCTTGCTATGTTTTTTTTTTTTTCAGGAGCGCGAGGCGTCGGTCAAGGGCGGGCGTGATGGAGACGGGGATTGTCACAGAGGAACGGGTTGTCTCGGGGCGTCAGTCCAGTCTTTATTTTGTATTTGCATTCTTTCGAAATTTATTTTCAAACTGTCATGTGTTCGTTTTGTTTGTCGTTGGAAAACTTTTTTGGAATTTAAAGATTTTCTCTATTTCATATTTAAAGCATTTTGTGCATTTGTGTCTTGTCGTTAGTCACGATCCGTAGTAAAATACTGGGTCGTGACACAACGATACCTCATTTACTAATCGAATCTATGTAATATTGTATCTCAATCCCGTCTTCCCCTCTGTAACAAATTTGAACAACATCTTCTCATTTTTTGAAATCTTTTTGTATTTAACTGTTGTGTTGTCTTTCTTTAATTTGATTGATAATTTATCTACTTGCCATCTTTTATTTTTTATTTCATTAATTTTTGTCTTCGTCTTTTTATTCATGGTTCGAGATTCGTAGCCTCGAAAATCATGTCGTAAGTGTTAAGGATAGTTGACCGTTCACTAGATATTTGCCTTTACCATATTTGCCCTCTTATTAAAGGCAAATATATTGCATTCATTTATTATACTTTCCTTTTATTACTATTTCCATATTATTTGTAATTTACCATATTTCTGTATCCTGAAAATGATTATAAATAAGAGAACTCTCACCCCCATTTAGGTGTGGTGATTCAGCAAACATTCACATGGTATCAGAGCCCTTTCGGTTTAACAACCTGATCCTTTCTTCTCTATGGCTTCCGAATCTTCTTATCATCTTCTTCCTTTCAATACTCTAATCCATATGATCACCATCAAACTTTCTTCCTCCAATTATCTTCTTTGGAAAAGCCAACTTCTCCCTCTCCTTGAGAGTCAAGACATGCTGGGCTATGTCGATGGAACTATGGTTCCACCACCTCGCTTTGAACCAGAAACCTCTTCAACACTCAACCCCAAATATTTGGCATGGAGAGCAGCCGATCAACGACTTCTCTGTCTCCTGCTCTCCTCTCTCACTGAGGAAGCCATGGCTGTTGTCGTTGGTCTATCTACTGCACGTGATGTTTGGCTTGCGTTGGAAACTACGTTCAGCCATCAGTCGAAAGCTCGTGAACTGAGACTCAAGGATGACTTGCAGTTGATGAAACGTGGCACCAAACCTGTTGCTGAGTATGCCTGTGCCTTCAAAAAAAATTTTGTGACCAACTTCATGCCATTGGCAGACCGGTCCATGACATTGATAAAGTGCACTGGTTCCTTCGTGGACTCGGCACCGAATTTTCAGCTTTTTCTACTGCTCAGATGGCTCTCACCTCTATCCCCTGTTTTGCAGATTTAGTCTCTAAAGCTGAAAGTTTTGAGTTGTTTCAGCTCTCCCTTGAGTCCTCTAACTCCACTCCTACAGCATTCACAGTCACTAATCGTGGTCGCACCCATGGAAGCCACCCTGCTTCCTTTACCAACCAGCGAGGTCGTTCTTATTCTCACAAAAACAACTCTTCTAATCGAGGACGAACCCACTCAAGTCAAGGTCGTCGACCACCTCACTGCCAAATATGCCGCAAAGAGGGCCATTATGCTGACCGCTGCAACCAACGGTATGTTCGACCTGATTCTTCTCATGCTCACCTTGCTGAAGCCTTTAACACGTCATGTTCTATTGCTGGACCCGATACTGCTGATTGGTTTCTGGACACTGGAGCTTCGGCCCATATGACTGCCGACCCATCTATTTTGGATCAGTCTAAAAATTACACGGGTAAGGACTCTGTGATTGTAGGAAACGGTGCATCCCTACCCATTACCCACACCGGTACTCTTTCTCCTGTTCCAAATATTCACTTGTTAGATGTCTTGGTTGTCCCTCACCTCACTAAAAATCTTCTTTCCATAAGTAAATTAACGTCTGATTTTCCTCTCTCCGTTACATTTACTAATAATCTTATTACTATCCAGAATCGTCAAACAGGAAGGGTGGTGGCAACCGGTAAAAGAGATGGAGGGCTATATGTGCTGGAGCGCGGCAACTCTGCTTTTATTTCAGCCCTTAGAAACAAATCTTTACGTGCTTCATATGATTTATGGCATGCTCGTCTAGGTCATGTGAATCATTCTGTTATTTCTTTTTTAAATAGAAAAGGTCATCTTTCTCTTACGTCTTTATTGCCTTCTCCATCATTATGTAATACTTGTCAGCTTGCGAAAAGTCATCGATTGCCTTATTCCCGCAATGAACGTAGGTCGTCTCATGTGTTAGATCTTATTCATTGTGATCTTTGGGGTCCTTCTCCCGTCAAATCAAATTCGGGTTTCCTTTATTATGTTATTTTTATTGATGATTATTCTCGATTCACTTGGTTTTACCCTTTAAAATTTAAATCTGATTTTTTTGATATTTTTCTTCAATTTCAAAAATTTGTGGAAAATCAATATTCTTCTCGTATCAAGGTATTTCAAAGCGATGGTGGTACCGAATTTACTAGTACTTGTTTCAAAACTCATTTACGTAATTCTGGCATCCACCATCAACTCTCTTGTCCATATACACCTGCTCAAAATGGTCGTGCTGAGAGAAAACATCGTCATGTGACTGAGACTGGCTTGGCCCTTCTCTTTCACTCTCATCTTTCTTCTCGTTTTTGGGTTGACGCCTTCAGCACTGCAGCTTATATTATCAACCGGTTGCCTACTCCACTTCTTGGAGGTAAGTCACCCTTTGAACTCCTTTATGGCTACACTCCACATTATGACAATTTTCATCCCTTTGGTTGTCGTGTTTATCCTTATTTGCGTGATTATATGCCTAACAAGCTTTCTCCCCGCAGCATTCCTTGTATTTTTTTGGGTTATAGTCCTGCTCATAAAGGGTTCCGCTGTCTTGATCCGGCCACCACTAAGCTATATATCACCTGTCATGCTCAATTTGATGAAACCCACTTTCCTGCTATCCCTAGCTCCCAGACCCAACCTCTTTCCTCTATTCCTATTTCAAATTTCTTAGAACCACATTTTCATCATATTGATTCATCCCCCCCTACCACTTCATCACCGCAAACTCCTCGATCCAGTTCATCCCCGTGTGATATTTGTTCTGACCTTGTAGATGAGTCTGTGCAGGTTGATACTTCTCTTGCAGGTTCCACTTTGCCACCCTCGACTTCTAATTCGACCTCTATTGAACCTCCTGTTGATTTCTCTTCTTTGGGCACTCATCCTATGATCACACGAGCCAAAGCTGGTATATTCAAGACTCGTCATCCAGCAAATCTTGGTATTTTGGGCTCATCTGGACTTCTTTCTGCTCTTCTTGCATCCACTGAGCCAAAAGGATTCAAATCTGCGGCTAAGAATCCTGCTTGGGTGGCTGCCATGGATGAAGAAATTCGAGCATTACAACAAAATGATACTTGGACTTTGGTTCCTCGCCCTGCCAACACCAACATCGTGGGCTCTAAATGGGTGTTTCGTATTAAATATTTGCCTGATGGATCTGTCGAGCGTTTCAAGGCTCGTCTTGTTGCCAAAGGTTATACTCAGGTTCCTGGTCTTGACTACACTGACACTTTCAGTCCGGTTGTCAAAGCTACCACTGTCCGTGTTGTGCTTTCTATTGCAGTCACAAATAAATGGCCTCTTCGACAACTTGATGTCAAGAATGCTTTTCTCAATGGAACTCTTATTGAACGTGTTCATATGGAACAACCTCCTGGGTATATTGATCCTCGATTTCCCACTCATGTTTGTCTATTAAAGAAAGCCCTCTATGGTTTAAAGCAAGCTCCTCGTGCTTGGTTTCAGCGTTTTAGCTCATTTCTTCTCACACTTGGGTTTTCTTGCAGTCGCGCTGACACGTCCCTTTTTGTCTTTCATCAGCAATCTAACATTATCTATTTGCTTCTTTATGTTGATGACATTATTGTTACCGGCAACAACTCATCTCTTATTGACAGCTTTACTCGCAAGCTTCATTCTGAGTTTGCTACCAAAGATTTGGGTTCTCTCAGTTACTTTCTTGGTCTTGAAGCTTCACCCACTCCTGATGGTCTCTTTATTAGTCAGTTAAAATATGCTCGAGATATTCTTACTCGTGCTCAGTTGCTCGATAGCAAACCAGTTCACACTCCCATGGTTGTTTCTCAACACCTGACTGCTGATGGTTCTCCTTTCTCTGATCCTACTCTCTACAGATCTCTTGTTGGCGCCCTTCAGTACTTGACTATTACGCGTCCAGATATTGCCTATGCTGTCAATTCTGTCAGTCAATTCTTGCATGCCCCTACTGCAGATCACTTTCTTGCTGTCAAACGTATTCTTCGCTATGTCAAAGGAACACTCCACTTTGGTCTTACCTTTCGTCCATCCACTGTTCCTAGTACGCTAGTCGCTTATTCGGATGCTGACTGGGCTGGTTGTCCCGATACTCGTCGTTCTACATCCGGCTATTCTATTTATCTTGGTAACAATCTGGTTTCTTGGAGTGCCAAAAAGCAACCTACTGTCTCACGCTCCAGCTGTGAATCTGAGTATCGTGCTCTTGCCACAACCGCTGCTGAACTTCTTTGGGTTACGCATCTTTTGCATGACCTCAAGGTCCCTATTTCACAGCAGCCCTTACTCTTATGTGACAACAAAAGTGCTATTTTTTTGAGCTCTAATCCCGTTTCTCACAAGCGGGCCAAACATGTTGAACTAGATTATCATTTTCTTCGAGAACTTGTTATCGCTGGCAAACTTCACACACAATATGTACCCTCTCATCTCCAAGTTGCTGACATCTTCACAAAGAGTATTTCTCGACCTCTCTTTGAATTTTTCAGATCCAAGCTTTACGTTCGTTCAAATCCGACGCTCAGCTTGCGGGGGGGTGTTAAGGATAGTTGACCGTTCACTAGATATTTGCCTTTACCATATTTGCCCTCTTATTAAAGGCAAATATATTGCATTCATTTATTATACTTTCCTTTTATTACTATTTCCATATTATTTGTAATTTACCATATTTCTGTATCCTGAAAATGATTATAAATAAGAGAACTCTCACCCCCATTTAGGTGTGGTGATTCAGCAAACATTCACAGTAAGATTACCCCAACTTTTCAAGTTACTTTTGTGATTGGAGAAAGATCATTCAAGATATAGAAGTGTCAAATATCGATTGGAAAAGAGATATAAGTAAATAAATTTATTTCATTGATTAATAAGAGAACATATAGAAGTATGCCTCATCCAGTTCATATTAAAGTAAGTAATATTAAAGTAAGTAGGGAGATGGAGCTAATTGAGATGGACAAGCTTGTACAATTTTAATTCCCAACGGCCAAAATGTGGAACAAAAACTTGTGCCTCACAGATCTGAATTACCCATATGCCGTTGATTCTAGCCTCCAACTTCACCACAATGTAGTAGAGGATCCCATGAGGAAGGATCCGGAAGCTAGCCGAACTAAAGCCTTGAACTTGAGCTCAAGCTTTATCTCTACTGCAATCACTCCCACTACAAATTCTGTCAATCTCACCAAAAAGTTCATCGGCTAAATTCTCACATGGTTTGAAAGCTCCAACATTACAATCGTCTTGTTCTTCACCCAAAATACTCATCTTTAACTCTGATCGATGACGTAACTCTTAAAGTTAATAAACTTTGACAATACTATTGCTTTGTTATGTTTTGCTTCGAACAAACTATCTTTATATAGACTTATGATATTGGGATGGTACTTTCATAGCTGTCTGAAACTATCAAGTTTATATAATTAAATTTACTTGAGATTATTATTATTTACTTGAGAATATTATTATGTTATATTCTTTGACTAAAAAGATTTAAATGAAAGTAACAGAAAAGAAATTAAAAGAATTATTTGCATAACTAAAATGTTGGTAAATAAAAGTGTTTTAAGTATAAATTTTAATTTGAATAATGCATATCAATAAAACTAAATTTTATTTAGAATAATGCATATCGATAAAGTCAAATAAGACGTACTTGCGAAGTAACTAATTTAAAGCTAAATAAAATAATTACATATCAATAGTTGAATTCATTTATGGTTAATTAAATTTTGTGTCGTGATGTTTGGAGTGAGCTCGGTTAAAAGTAGTCTTCGAAACATGTAATTTTAAATCCTATTATAATATATAACAGACATAATGTCACTTTGAAACAAAGAGTAAAAAAAATGTCATATGTTTCATTTTTTATTTCTTAAAGATAAAAAGATGATTATTCTGTGATAACATTATGTCTGGAGTGAATTTTAAGTAAAACACATCGATAAAGTAAAAATTAATTGTATGTCTAAATAGTAAGTGTATTATATATGGGTGAATCTAAGATATATATATTTGGGAGTTAAATGTTTAATATTTTTAAGTAGCGTTTAAAGTAATGGACGATAGATAAGAAATGTAAATAATTTTTTAATTTAATCTATTTTTGTTTAGATTATAAAATTAAATTTATTATTATTAGAAGTTAGGGGTGTACATAGTCCGAGTTGGGTTGGGTAGAGGAATTTTTTTTACCCAACCCAAAAGTTTGGCTTGGTTAGATTGATAACCCAACCCAACTCGAAAATTTTCACAACCCAACCCAACTCGAAAATTTTCACAACCCAACCCTCTATTTTCGGGTTGGGTTGGGTTCGGGTTGTTAAAAAAAATTAGTTTTAAAAAAAAGTTTTATTTATCCACAATTTATAATTATTCAAATACCATGTTAGATACAATATAATTAAAAGTTTACAAATAAACACAAATCAATGTGTAATTCTTTACAAAAAAAAAAAAAAAAAAAAATAATAATAATAATCAAGAACAACGAGCAAACATTATAACATATTAACATAGTTCAACATTGTAATAGAACTAAAGACAACTAAAATACTTATACTTGTTGAGAGTAAGAAAAATATAAGGATAGATCATGAAATTAAAAAGGCAATAAAAATGATTAGTTTAAAAACATTATATATAACAAAAATAAAAAAATTTATAATTGAAATAGTCGGACCTTAATGAAATCAGAGATGATGGTTAGATTATGGAGCCTGATGCTTATCTAGAGCTTAGTTATACATATAATTGTTAAGGTCATGGAGCCTACTCATTTATAGTTTAGTTATAGTAAAGCTATATTTGATAAATGACCTATAGAGTAAAATGTCATAAATAATAAATAGCTATGTATAGTAAAAAGCTATATCTCGTAAAGCTATGGTAGATACTTATATATAAGATGGTTATATCTCGTAGAGCTATATAAATCCTTTGGCCAGAGTTCTCTTGTATTTTCTCTATCCTGTTCTTTGTATTCATGTAGATCGAGTGTGTGCATTATTGTGAGATCATAATAACGATGAAGTTAGAATATATATATATATATATATATATATATATATATATATATATATATATATAAATTGTGATATAATAATGTTGCAATACATAGATAATAAATACATTATTCAGATTTTCTATTTGTGGCTTATTTGGTTAAGATTTTATTTTTATTTCAAAAATATTATGTTATGCATTTATTTCGGTCGTAAAAGGTGCAATTTTAAACAACGAAGTTATTATTAGAAATTGTAATGGTTTGGGTTTATAGAATAAAATAAAATCAAACCAAAATAGAATAAATAATTAAATGTAATCTCCCGGAAATGGAGGGATTTCCTGCTAGACTTTTATTGCCTAATAGAAACATTTCTATTCCTCTTTCCTTATCTAAAACCTTAGAATGCAACTGTGTTCGGATTATTTTTATATTTATATGCCCAACCTTTTACCTCCCTTGAAAACGATTTTTTCTCCAAACTTTCCTCCGGAACCTTGGGGTTGCTCTTGGAGGAAGAATCGGGTAAGGAAGGCAAGGTTTTTGGAATAGGATCGAGCCGCAGACGCACACCCAACAGCTCCGGCAGCTTCGTACGCGTACACAGTGCGGGTCAGCTCGCACGTGTACGAAATCGGCTCAGTTCCGTCAATTCCCGCAGCTGGACTTGGCGGCTTAGTTGGCCGGCTTGGCAACTAGGCTTAGCGGCAAGGTATCACCATAATATATCGATTCCAAGGTTTTTGGCCCTTCCGAAGCTGTTTCTGCCCCTTAGTTGTAGCATCCGAGATCAGTATAATTCCTAAACGTTAAAGACAGATTAGGTCGGGGGTTTATTTTGATAAATAGCATGAGGTTTAGCTAGGGTATGTTATGAAAGGTTCGTGAGTTTTTATGTGGTTATCATAGGACGTATTTAACCGCTGGGATTAGCTCGTTGTGAGTGACTTCAACCAAGACCATCGAGGTAAGTGACCTAACTGTTGGAGTTACTTACTACGTGTTGTATGATGGTGCGTGCCCTGTGGCCCCTGCATGCACCATATTTATGTGAACATACAAAGCATATAGAAATAGGTTGCCATATAGTTCGGAAAAAGTTACAAGCTGAAATCATCAAACCATGCTATGTTTCAACTAAAATGTAATTAGCCTAAGTTTTCACTAAAGTTTTGGGAAGACAACAATTCGATTTGCTGGAAGACAAGTTGGGTGTGATTGACATACACTCTCTCACTTGAGCGGAAGTATTATAAAATTTGATTTAAGATATAAAATTAGTTGTGGAATATATTTTATACACATGTAATCAGCTACGATTTCACTCAAGTTTTTAGGAATTGGTTGGTATATATTTTCTCTTATTTTTATCATGCTCAACTGTAAAAAGGTTCCTCAATGAAATAGTTGTAAGGAGGTCAATGAAAGAAGGGACAGGTTCAGGGACATTTAGTTGGTAACTTTTATCGTATTTAAACGTGGTGAACATTAATGAAAATCAAACTTTCAATCTCACTCGAGGCTCCCATCCCATTCTTAACATCTAAATTTATTCATGATTTATGAATGGTTTTGTTGTTATGTTGCTGTTTCACAGTTTATTCATGCATTAATTTAGGGAGAAAATTAACTTTGGAGTGGTTTTCAAGTAGGGGCTTTATGGTAATGTGAATTTCAAGTTTGAGTTCAATGGTGATATATTAGAATATATTAGAATGCATTGTTATTATTATTTGGATATATGTATTTCTTAGCTATTATGAACTTACAAAGTTATTTTATTTAACTTGTAATTATAAAAAAAAGAATGGAGCTTATTGGTACTTTTGTCATTAATCTCAAATTAATTCATATTTAGATATTAACCTATGGATTCTTAATTACTAATAATTATAGTGTTTTAAATGGTACATAGTGGTAGAGAGCTCGAAATAACAATTCCAAGTTATTTTTATTTAAGACATATGGTTGCTTTTTGACATTAAATCTCAAATTACATAATTTTAATTAATTAATATTTTGATTATACCAAATAATAATTTTAGCTACTAATACTTTTAATGTTTTGTGTTTATAGGGTAGAACTTCCAATTACAATTCCAATATTTAGAATTATTCAAATCAAAACTAAAATAAAAAGATTATGGACATTAAAAAATTAAGTAGAAAATAGTTGATGTGATGGTATGATGGATGACATGAAATCATAAACCAACCAAATTATGACACGTAAATTTTTTTTTTTGTCAAACCCAATTTTTAAGCTTCAAATGTGAATCAGAACTAAAAAGATAAGACAAGACAACAATATACAAATAACAAATGTAAGTAAAAACTACAATAAAATTTCATGCAAATTAAAGTTAACAAGTATTGTTCGAGTTATTTACAAACAGGAACAAGAAGAGAACACAAAAGGTGTATAAAAGACATCCCATAAAAATACAAACTAAATTGACGCCTCGGATCGATACCATTCTGCGACCATATGGCTCTCAAGCATTCTTTGCCTTGATCGGGAGCTTGCAAACATCGGACAAAAGATGTAAAAATGGGTGAGTTTAAAAACTCATTAAGCAACCTACTTGTAGGTTTTCATCACATCCTTGACGTACTAAGTTTCCATGGGTTTTACTTCAGGCTCTAGGAAGTTCAGGTTGTACAACTATCTGAGCTTTTGGGAAGACCATGAAACTCGAAACGTTTCTCTAAACTAAATCTTACCTCTAGAGATCTGTACAGGTTGTCCAACCTTTCTATTATCGACTTAGGTAGCATGTTGTGTCTATGTAGCGCAATGACCAACATTTTGAGTTGAACTGCTACCTCGTTAAGTTCTAATGATATAGTATGGTATCTATAATCTGAAACATCATCCATGAAAAGTTAGTAAGGACACTCCCATAAGACTATAAAGCAACTAGTTTGGGGGAAACTCCTGTGTGCTAGCCACTACTGAGTCGACCTACCTAGTCCCACGCCCCTCTCTCAGGACGGTTTACAGCACAACACCCTATTTGAGAGACTCCTAGTCATTTCCACAAGTTAAGGGCACCTAGTCATTTCAACGCACCATCCTAACTGACCTAGTCGAAAGTACTAGTACTAGATTAGAAATGGTAGCAAAGGCTCTGACGACACCGTTCATACTGTCAATAGCCTAAACAGCTATTGTTATATTTTCTCGGACAAAATAAGAACATTTACACAAAAAGGAGGAAGAAAAAAAAGTAAGTGAATTAAAAAAAAAAAAATCAAGGAAACATAAGTCAGACCAAATAACACAATGCTCTAATACCAAATGTTATAAAACTCCCATTTAATCTAACAACCTTGAAGAACAATACCTTTAGATCTAAATTATACAAGAATCCCAAAAATAATAAGAATCAACTCAAAATAAAAGTTTTGGAACGGATTAACTTGATGATCAAAATTAAAAGTAAAGAAAACTCGTTCTTAAACTTGTGATTTAAATCACTCCACAAGAGATTTGATTAATATCACTTAAATGACTTTAGTATGTAAATTCTAAACACATAATTGATAAAGTAAAAAACTTAGCTCTCAACACATCTAAAAGAGAAACTTTATTATTTTCAATTAAAAAATGTGATATCCTACTAAACACATCATTTATAAAGTAAAAAACATAGCTCTCAACAAATCTAAAATAGAAACTTTATTCTTTTTAATTAAAAAATGTGATATCTAGGGTGAAAGAAAAAAAAGTTTTATATAGCCTTTGACATCCCTAATCTATGAGAGTTAAATACACATATAATCTCTATATTAAAATTACTGGTTAATGAGAAATACACCTATAACCTCCATATTAAAATGGTTAGTGAATGATGGAATATGGTAACGATAAGGCAACCCTAATCCTCAGCCCAACGATCTAAACTTTTGTTTTAGCAAGAACCCTTGAATCAAAGTAATTAACACCTTCTTATACGAAATTTGAATAAACCAAGAGATAAGGCTAGAATTAGATTACCTCTTAAGATCGAAGATCTAGAAGCAAGATTTGGAACCTTGTTCTAAATTGAGTCACTCCACAATCTAACTTGATCAAGGCTTGATTGAATGACTCAGGTGCAATTCTACCCCAAGAATTGCTTGAAACTTAGAAATGGCAAATATGATGCTCGGATTTCTAAGGGAAACGTCTCAATTTGAGATCTGAATTACATTCATCCATGAATCTGAATTTTAGGGTATTTATAGTCTCCCGACAAAAGACGTTTGTGGACGGAATTTATTCTTGATCCCCTTTAATCTCCACAAAAGAATAAGTGAAATGGATGATTTGACTTTTACATCATTTATGAAATTAAAAATAGTTCTTTCTAACAAATGTTGATGTATTTGAGTGGCTAATGCAACGGGTTTGAAATCAATTGAGTTCTGTGCGCATAGGTTTGAATTTTGTTGTTGACATTTTTGAATCGACATTTTTCATTTTCTTGGCACCGACATTTTTTTAATCTTCTTGACAATAGGTCCATTTGGAACACCGTGATTCTTATCAGGTAATCTATCTACGTTACAATATAACCTTAACTTTCCTATTAAAACTAGTTTAAATGATAATGAAATTAGAATTAGAATAATGTAATAAAAGGATTGTGCTATCTAGTAACCATCCTTTGACTAAATTCCTTAACTTCGACTATGAGTTTATTAAATTTAAGTTAAAATGTATTTAATGCATCTCTATCTTGAAACTCAATTCTGCACAACATGTAGGGAATGACTCCAACATCTTCTAAAATTTTCTTTGACAAGCTCATCATAGCTTGAATATAAGTGACTAAAGCTCATTGTAATTTTTTGACTCTCGTCGTTGTAATTGGCCTTGGGGTATGAAAACTCTTTGGTCTTGGTTCATATCAGATAACTTATTCATTTTTGGATGTCTTGGAGTCTACTAGGTTTTTGGTGGTGTCTAGACGGTTTAAATCTCTTCTATCATTTCTAAAACATTTAGGACTAACTCCTCGGGATAGTCCATTCTCTAGGTACACACACAGATCTAGACCTCTAATCAATGCTCACAATCCTAGAGTGCTTGATCTACTAAAAACAAACTAGCTTAAATTAACTCAGCTATTCTAGCACTTCTGCCCTAATCTTAACTTGGTTCTGTTATGCATGCATTGTTAGGGAGATTATTCTATCAATTACCTAAAGTGCCGTATTTATAATCTAAATAGTCGTGCAAGCTTATTAAGGAGATAATCAAATCAATCACATAAAGCACTGAAATCATAATCTAAACATTCATACAAACTAAATAGAGAGATGTCATCCATCAATCATCTAGAGAACATATCACAATAGTCAATCCTCCTTTCTAATAGCGCTAATATATATATATATATATATAAATAGCATTCATCTCAAAATCTCATCTTAGGGACATTTTGGTAAATACTTACTCTCACCTAACTTACTCATTTGAATTATCCCACCCAAATTCTAGTAATGAATATTCTCTTTTTAGCTTTGGAAAAAGCATAAAATGTGGGATTAATTATTTAATTTTTAATAATAATTTTGATTATTTTATTTAGAGTTAATATAATTTATTGTACAAAAAAATCCAAGATTACTAATGTAATCTTAAAAAGTATGTGGTTGACATGCCGAAGAATCATGTTCAAGTAATAATCTAAAGGGTTTAGAGCATATGGATAAGGTTGTGTGTCTTGTCCTTGTAATATTAATGATACGACAGTTCAAAACTGTTACAAACTATTGGATCCAAATCGTTCATGTGGACATATAAATATCCTATACAATGAGTTGGTATAAAACTGAACCATGAAATATTTAATCTCTTACTAAAAATCTGTTAATTAGGACGATTAATATTTTACTAATGATCATATACGACTCAATCTTAATTTTGAGTGAGTTATAAATTCGTATCGGTGATAGCTTGTCCTTTGATTTACATGGGTGAAAATGACTTTGGTAAAAGATTCAATATGTCTACCATTTTGGAACTTGAGAGTGGGGAACATAATATCACAAGATGAAATTTACCCATTTCTATATAAAGAATATCGATGAGTTGTTATAAGTATTGATTTCAAAACTTGAACAATGAGGCCTCATCCATTCATTGGCCCAAGAGCCTCATCCACTCATTGGCCCGAGAGGACTTGGTTTATGATTGGATTATAAACAAATTATTCATTAAATCAGTGGTACTTGAGGTGAAAGACGTAATTGTGGCGGTAAAATGAACTTTTGACCTAGCTTGATATAAGATAAGGAATCAATACAAGGGGAATAAGATTCGGATTACCTTGTTGATCAAATATCTCAAGGCAAGAACATTGTTTGAGATTCGAATCACTCCACAAGCAAGATCGATCATGTCTAGCTTGAATGATTCTTGTTGATCAAATATCTCAACGCAAGAACACTTGTTTGAGATTCGAATCACTCCACAAGCAAGATTGATCATGTCGAGCTCGAATGATTCTACATGCAACCTAAACTACATAGAATTGCAAAGAAACTTAGTCATTGGCTAAAAAAGAGCACAAATGCTTCTTTAATAATATTTTCCAAGTCTTCTTACAAATACAACATACATGGCTTTATATAGTCTCAAAATGAAACTACTAAAGCCATTCCAATAGTTGTAACATTCATACTTAAGGGCCATAATTAACCATATGTAATTGTAACCTAAAGTAAATTAAAAGTCTTAAAATACATTAATGAAATACAATAACTCTAAATTGTAATCCACCCAAAATTTAAAGCATGAAACTTCATTCTTTTTCAATGTGGCATGAATTGAAATATTTTTTGATAATTTCAACAATATTTTCGTCATATCTTCATTGAAGCATATTGTATGATTGATGTCTCCTTGGTTCATATCATAGCTGTAATTACAAACAACTCGTGAAATATCAACTTACTTGTACTGGTTATATCAATGAACATCATTTTTACTAGTGCATTATGCAACTCTAAGTTTAAAAAAAAGAAAGAGAGAAATATATATATATATAGTTTTCTTTTTCATTTCGTTATCTTCTACCTCGAAAATCCAAACTCTTTTTTCTTTAATAACCCAACCCTTTCATCTTTTCTCGAAAACTCTCTTCTTTCTCTCCTTATCTAACTTTTCTTTGATGGAATCCTCCTTTCCTTCAAAAACCTAGCGTTCACTATCTATGGGAATATCAACAATGCAACTCTACTAATGCATTTTAATGTCATCGTGTATGGTTCGTAATCAAACTTGGTTCAATGATTCAAATCTCACTGTAGACAATGGTTCGCCACTTTTCTTCTCGGAATCTCACAAAGGAAAATATGGGTATTTTTCTACAACATAGGTACAATAGATTCTCATTCAAAATTATCGTTATAGAGTCCAAAACATGCATTTTATAACCATCTAAGGTAAGGAATGCTCGCATGATAGCATCGTTCCCTACAAGTATTAATTGAAAAAATTCAGAGTAGCTCTTACAAGAATGAAGCATGTCTTTTTCCAAACTCAATTACCCACGGAAAAATGGTTCAAAGTTTTTGAGATTGCTATAGAAGGTCTTCATTCAAATGAAAATAAGGAAAATATCAAAATCGAGGTGAAAATATTCGAACAGATGTCAACGAGAAGAAAAAGGAAACTCACACGCTTTACACTCGTTGTAAGGGTCTTTACGTGGGGCTTCAACACCTGCCACAGCCCGATTATTCCTCGAGTTTCTTCATGGAAGTTGTGAAAAATATTTCATAAATTAACCTATTAAAAACTCATAACCTAACTCCATCAAATTCTCACCTGTCTAACGAAAACGATTGAAACTCTTAAATATTATCTTTTGTTCTTACTCAATTCTTAACGATTTAGAAAAATCTAATGCTCGGATCCTTCCTTCAATGTCCCTAAGTAGTTCTTATTATGATCAGAACTTGGTCAAATTCCGACTCTAAGCCAATGTTGATACAGATTAAGTTTTCACATTGTCCTCACCTTCAAAACCCTAAACTTTAGTAAGTTTTAGTCTTCACAGACCCCTCATTAGATAAGGGGTTGAAATGACCATTTTACCCGATAGGTTAATTTTGATGATTTTTTTTTTTCTAATTTTTCACTTTTTTTTTTTCTTAATGTTTTTATTTTTTATTTTATTATTATTATCTTTTTAGTTCTAGGATTTTTCTAAGCATTTTCTCTTCTACTTAAAATTGGGCTTTAAGACCCTCAATAAAATATGAGGCTAGAATGTTATAAATTCATCCTCGAAAGTTGTTTAGTCTTGAATCCAAAGGTAGGACATCCTCATATCTACTTTTCTCTCTTTGATAGCTATGTTGCCTTGACGGTCCCTTAGTCGGACTATGTCTAGAACAAACATAACAGGCATCCATTTGTGGATGAAAGCTCATACCAAACTTTGCAACTTCATTGAGTACTCAATATGGAATTGGCGTACAACTGGCGCACTTTCAGTACTATCAATATCCTTCGTGAATCACCTCTATCTTGGAATAAACACTAGTATGTCACCAATAACGACAATGTTAGCCATATCAAGAGAGACCTAATGATCACTCTGTTCGTCGGTTCCTTCAACTCTACCGGACATTGGTTAGGTCGAGGGACATAACGGTAAACTCTTAATGCTCAATTCGACTCCTGAAAATAGTCCATACTATGTTGTTCTATCCAATCATTATTTGAGGGTAACCAGACCCTGTCATGACTCTTATGGTCCTTGTCTTACCCAAGATAGCTTCACTATTCTTTATCGTGTGACCACCTCAGTTTTCATCATAGCATGATGCTCTACCACATTGCATGCTATAACATTATTGTTTGTCTGAGTTCTATACAGACTATAATGAAGTAGTCAATCTTTACTTGAGTCTTCTCGTGTTTACCTAGTGAATCATGGTTGACCTAGTCAAGTCTCCTCTGGTAGTGATAACTCATCACTCTCTGTAAGCTCTAGTGTGGTGGCTAGCTTTCCTTGAGTTTAAAGATACGGTAACTCATCAAGGACACATTGCCCCTATCACGCTTCTAAAAGGCCAAACTTAAACTTAGTCTCTAAAACTTCAACCAAAACCTTATAGTCACGTTTCCCATAGCTCATCTCTCAAGGTTGGTGAAACCTATACTGACATGATTGGTGTTCCAAATAAACTTAAACTTAGTCTCTAAAACTTCAACCAAAACCTTACAGTCACGTTTCCCATAGCTCATCTCTCAAGGTTGGTGAAACCTATATTGATAAGAATCATGGTGTTCCAAATAAACTTAAACTTAGTCTCTAAAACTTCAACCAAAACCTTACAGTCACGTTTCCCATAGCTCATCTCTCAAGGTTGGTGAAACCTATATTGATAAGAATCATGGTGTTCCAAATAAACTTAAACTTAGTCTCTAAAACTTCAACCAAAACCTTACAGTCACATTTCCCATAGCTCATCTCTCAAGGTTGGTGAAACCTATACCGATAAGAATCATGGTGTTCCAAATAAACTTAAACCTAGTCTCTAAAACTTCAACCAAAACCTTACAGTCACGTTTCCCATAGCTCATCTCTCAAGGTTGGTGAAACCTATATTGATAAGAATCATGGTGTTCCAAATAAACTTAAACTTAGTCTCTAAAACTTCAACCAAAACCTTATAGTCACGTTTCCCATAGCTCATCTCTCAAGGTTGGTGAAACCTATACTGACATGATTGGTGTTCCAAATAAACTTAAACTTAGTCTCTAAAACTTCAACCAAAACCTTACAGTCACATTTCCCATAGCTCATCTCTCAAGGTTGGTGAAACCTATACCGATAAGAATCATGGTGTTCCAAATAAACTTAAACTTAGTCTCTAAAACTTCAACCAAAACCTTACAGTCACGTTTCCCATAGCTCATCTCTCAAGGTTGGTGAAACCTATACCGATAAGAATCATGGTGTTCCAAATAAACTTAAACTTAGTCTCTAAAACTTCAACCAAAACCTTACAGTCACGTTTCCCATAGCTCATCTCTCAAGGTTGGTGAAACCTATACCGATAAGAATCATGGTGTTCCAAATAAACTTAAACTTAGTCTCTAAAACTTCAACCAAAACCTTACAGTCACGTTTCCCATAGCTCATCTCTCAAGGTTGGTGAAACCTATACCGATAAGAATCATGGTGTTCCAAATAAACTTAAACTTAGTCTCTAAAACTTCAACCAAAACCTTACAGTCACGTTTCCCATAGCTCATCTCTCAAGGTTGGTGAAACCTATACTGATAAGAATCATGGTGTTCCAAATGTTCAAACTGGACCTATTACAAGATCCAAGTGGAGAAGATTCAACAAACATTCATTCTTTATCTACAAAATTGGATCAAATTGAATATTTGCACGTTGAAGTTGGAAAGGGTTTGAACCTACACGAGTGAAGTTAATAGATTTCAAGTTTATTTCTTTAGCCACTCAAACATATCAACATTTGTTAAAATGTTTATTGTTTTTCTTGTTTTCATTTTGCAATGGTCAATTGGTCAAAATTGACTTCGTCGTCTGTGGAGATTAAAGGGGATCAGGATTGAATCCCGACCACAAACGTCTTTTGTTGGGAGACTATAAATACCCACAATATGTTAGGTAAAAATCAGATTCGTGGATGAATGTAATTCAGTTCTCAAATTGAGACGTTTCCCTTAGAAATCCGAGCATCATATTTGCCATTTCTAAGTTTCAAGCAATTCTTGTGGTAGTATTGCACCCGAGCCATTCAATCAAGCCTTGATCAAGTTAGATTGTGGAGTGACTCAATTTAGAACAAGGTTCCAAATCTTGCTTCTAGATCTTCGATCGTAAGAGGTAATCTAATTCTAGCCTTATCTCTTGGTTGATCCAAATTTCGTATAAGGAGGTGTTGATTACTTTGATTTAAGGGTTCTTGCTAAAACAAAAGCTTGAATCGTTGTGCTGAGGATTAAGGTTGCCTTATCGTATACCTTAATATATCAATATTATTCAAAACTCCATCCAAAACTCCTTAAGGGTAATGGTTTGGTTGTGGGGTGCTTAATTCCACATTCATTAATCTTCTCGAGTGTACAAAAATATATACAACTAGAATCCAACAACATAAAGGCTAAACAACCGAGGATAAGCATAGTACTTGTTAGCACTACATCGGGCTCATCGATCTTAATGGATGCCATATTATAGTGTCCTTTGCTCTCTTTGGTCTTGCCTTACAAGGCTGTTAGCAATCAAATCCTTTTTGTGTGTGCATTCTGCATCCTTGTGGTCTGGCTTGTCATACCTGAAACGTACTCCCCAACCCATCAAGCACTCACTTAATGCATGTGTTTGCACTTCGAGCATACCACTTTGCCCTCATCCTATTTTTGCTCGCGGCTACCTAAGCATTCGTGATGGCTTTTGCTAGACCTAGAAGAATGTCTACTTCCTCTACCCTAGGGAAGCTTGGACAATTCCTAATTGTCCCCCCTCTTGCCATGATGTATCCTTTAGGAAAGTGATTCGTAGCACGATTGTGTAGTCTGAGGGTGGCTCATCCACCAATATAAATCTGAATATCATCTCTAACACCTTCAATAAAACGGTTTGTCATACTTCTATCCATTTTTACTGACTTAGAAGCCATCCTTGCAAATTTTGGAACTCGAGGAAGTACTCCTCAATTGACCTATCATCTTGCTTCAAACTCAAAAAATGAAATCTTCTTCTTTAGTCTGACAGCGACGGGACATCTCTTTAAACCGAAGCCATGTCACCACCCCATTGGCATTGAGCATATGCTATGTACTATTTCAAGAGATCTAGAAGATTTCTTTGGAGTTAGAATTTGAATTTCTAGTACGTTGTTCTTGGATAAATTTTACACCGGTTTAATGAATAAATCTTGAGTTGAATCAAAATGGAAAGTGGGGTTTCGGAGAACTGCAAGGTTTAAAAGGTATTTTTTACGATCTTTTGGACGTATTTATGTCTGTAATAGACCAAAATAAAGAAATAAAAATAATTATAAAAAAAATGATTAAAATAATAATAAATAAATAAACAAAAAAAACAACCTTTCTACCACTTCTCTCCACTAACCTCTCGTCCCTTCCAAATTATCTCTCCTCAACTCATTCGAGTAACAGTTACTCGAAAAAAAACACAAAAACAATAATGGTCAGATTTACTTAAAGAAAAGAGAGAATGGCGTCTACCACGTTGAGATTCACGCGAGATTTACTTGAAGATAGATCTGATCAATGAGGTATATATTAAATCTTCATTTTCTTTTATCCTATTTTTTTTAGAAATCACAGTCAATTATAGTTAGATCTTCATTGAATTATTACAATGGTTTAGCTTCGAGTTAGAAACTAAATGTCAATCATTTATATGAATTCTAGCAAATCACGTTAGATCAGTAATATTAGATTAAATTTATATCAGTAGCCAAATGAATAGATTAAAAATAGAATGACCAAGGAAACTTTTGAATAGGAAACAGTGACATAAAAAAAAAGATTAAGGAATTAAAAACCACAAACTAACTATAGAGGGAAAGGTAAATACAAAGTGTAAATACAGATAGTAGTAATAGTAGTAAATCACATAACTTCAAATAGCTGTATCTTATAGAATAGTAACCAAGAAAAATAAGATTTTTAATAAAAATATAATTATAGATATATAAAATTTCAAGACCTTTAACAATGGACCAATGTAAATTAGGGAAATAATTTTGTAGGGTTCAAACTTGAAACTGATGTCATGGGCTCACATAGGTTGACTCGAATTTCAAAGGATGGAATCAAACTTTCATTAAAGATATATTTGTGACAACAACTTAAGTTAGCCAGGTAAGTGAGCTTACTATCGACATGGTTATATTTGATGTTGACACGTGCCCCGTGGTTCTGCACGTGTCATATATATTGATATGTGTGAATTGTCTGTGGATCGATATGCTTCTTATATGTTATGTATATGTTATAATATGTGAATTGTATGATAATAATTATGGTACGATGTGTTCAAGGATATGTTTGAGATAGGATACGAGAAGGATGCACAAAATGAAATGTAACGATAGAAGTAAAATACGTTCATGAAATGTTAAGGTTAGGTTACATACTAGAGTGATATGGATAAGAGAGATTGATGGAAGAATACTGTTAGGTTACGGGTAGAAAGGGATAGGTTTGTGATAGATTGATAGAACGATAGCGTTAGGTTAAGTTCTTGTGATGATATGACTAAGGTACGTTCACGTAATGATATGTCTGTTATAGGTATAAGAACGTTAAGGCTATGATAAGTTAGAGAATGATATGACTATGAAGTGTTTACGTTATGACTTATTTATGATATGATACATTGTGATGCAATATGTCATGGTATGATTTGTATATGATGAAATGTTATGTTAAAAGCATAGAACGTTATGTTAGGTCTCTTAAATTGTGTGTATACAACATAATATGAATGACATGAAATTACGATAAATGACATGAAATATAACTCCGCTAGAATTATGTATGATTTGAGAACTGAAGAATGAGAAACGATATGATATGAATGATGAACGATATCTGAAACGATATGAAAAATGATATGATATGTACATAATGCTAGCAGGGTTGCATTAAAGGATAATGAAAATGGAAAAGTTTTGGGATCTCATGCATTATGTGTGCTCATGCATTTGGGGGGATACCCCTATCCCATCACGAGGGTACGGACGCGTACATCCAATGGCAGGACAACGATCGTTATGCTTTGTATAACGCTACCGTGACAGTTACTAGTTATAGCGGGTGTCCGATCTAAGGGGCTCCTAGAGTATGCCCACCGGATAAGAAAAGTGGCTCAGCGGTGTGCGAACTAGCTGGTGGGCCCATACTCGCACGTATGGGCTGTGTGTAGAGTATATGGTACACGTCCAAAATTACCCTTAGGACAACACCGTAGGGAAAACGAAATGAAAAATAGGTCTCATCATCTCATTGCATGTGATTATTGCATTTAACCCCACTAGTGGGGTCACTTACTGAGTATTTCTTTAAATACTCAAGTCCTATGCTACTACATTTTTCAGGTTAAGGCAAGACATTCTTATACGGCTGACGACGACATCGCAACTCGAGACCATGACACATGCATAGGATAGTGGTATTTATTTTCTTAGACTTAGGCTAGAATAGGATGTTTTTTTAACTTGAACTCTTATTCATTTTATTTAGTCTTTTGTTGTGTCGTTTTAAAGATGTTTTCGAAACACGTAAGTCCATGGCTGTGTTTTAAGATAAAGGTTATGTTTTATCGAATTTAAATGAAGTCTTCCGCATTCCATGTTTATTGTACGTATACAATAGCGACCTTAAATTAAGTAGAAAATTTCGAGTCGTTACAATTTCTTTCTATGATTATTCTAAAATTACTAGAAAAGTACCTGTAGATGGATTAAAATTCTAAATCTTTGGTGAAAGAATCCAATTGATTTGAGTTATTTAGTAAAAGTTATAAAAATATAAAGAAATTAGAAAGAACTTGGAAACTAAGAAAATCCGGAAAAAAAAAATTTACAAAAATGTGGAACCTCAAAAGACATGTGTCATGCAAAGAGGGGATGAGAACATTAGATGAAGGGTGGACCACCTGTCAGGTGTTGTGCAATTCTACACAATTGGCTAAGGTTAACAGGGGAGCCGGATCCAACCCGAAGAATCAAACCACACTCGGTCTATTTACCCGTATCTGGAAGATCCGACCCACGACCTGCAATCCATCTGATTAAGCTAAGTGTGTTGATGACATGATTTGAAGAAAAATCATGCACCCCACGTGAGGGAGCCATGTATTGTATGAGTGAATCAGAGATTGTCACGTATCAAGTATCAAGTCCTAATATGTGTCTCCTTTCACTGAAACATGTGTAAATTTTCGTATCAAGCTCGAGAAAACACGTCATCGATGTAATAACCACAAAGACTTTAGACAAGTAATACTTGCAGGGATCACTAGAATGTGAGCCTTCATTACCTTAGGTTGCTACAAAATGCATGTTAAGGACTTTAGAAGGGTGTTGTGAATGTGTATGTTATGGTAAAATTATCGTTATGCCCCTAAATTGAGATTTTCCGTAAGCATGATGTATTATGTTTTATGCAAAGTTAGAAAATGAACATGCATGACTAAAATACGAGTTGGGTAATATGGATGAGTATGTTATGCATGATGTAAGAAATTACCGAAAAGAGATTTGTGATGAATTTTGTTTTATATATTTTTCGCATAGAAAAGATAATAGGCTATTATGATATGTGCTCTAGGTGATTGACGGATGTTATCTCTTAATTGAGCTTGTTTCTTTGTATGTTTGCATGATATAGTATGTTATCTGTCAGTGTAACGACCCAAAAAATAATAATAATAATAATAATAATAATAAGCAAATAATTAAATAATTAAATAATTAAAATAATAATTTTCTTAAGAGTCAACGAACTCATCCGTCAAAATCTCAATCCAGGATGCATAAACTGTTTCTCCTCAACAACCTCACAAATACATAATCGAGGATGCATTCAGTGGTTCCTACAACAAAAAAAAGAAGAGAAAAAAAAAAATACCAACAACCAAATTTGAGATTTAATTTTTTGAGAAAGATCTTTAGGTAAGTCATATTTCAGATCTCATTTTCATTTATCTTATAAGAAATCAGTAAGAATCAAATTTCCTATTCGTTTGTCTAATTATTCAGAATTAGATCTTTAGTTCCCTTACCTAGTTATTTAGATTTTTGGTTATGATATAGATCTCTGGTTCCTTAACTAGTTATTTAGATTTTTGGTTATGATATTAGACGGTAAAAAATAACTAGAATAAATGAGGCAAATATTTGACAACAGAAACAAAAAAAAATACAGAATAAATAGAAAAATGGAAGATAGGAAGTAAATACAGAACAGAGAGGAAAAGAGAATAATGGAAAAAAATTTAACAAGCAAAATAAGAAAGGAAAGATGGAAAAAAAAATTAACACGGAAATAAGTAAGGATAGATGGAAAGAAAAAAAGAAAGATTTGCAAAGAAAATTTATGTCTCATAGGTGAATTTTAAATGTTAACAAAATTAAAGGAGAAAAAAAAAATAATAAATAAAAGATTTGAAAAGAAAAATTAATTAGAAGATAACAAAATGGAGAGAGAAGAGAGGCCAAAATATTGTTAACAAAAGGAAAGAAAGAAAAGATGAAATACATCCAAGAAGAAAAAAATAAATAAATAGAGAGGGGAGGAAAGAATTAAAAGAGAAAATAAAGAGAAGGCAAAAATACAAAATCAAAAGAAAAAAATAAAAAAGAATAGAAAAGAATAGAAGGAAGAGTTTGGGAGTAAGAATCAATTAAAAATTGGTGAAGAATATGTCTTGAAAAAAAATTGAGAGAAAGTGTCTTGAAAAAAAATTGAGAGAAAGAGCAAAGTACAGAAAGAATATTAGAATATCAGAAGACAAGAAACTAATCACTTGAAATAAAAAATAGAAAATAAAATCTTAATAGAAATAAAAAATAGAAAATAAAATCTTAATATAAATAGAAAATATGTATATATATTAAGATGTATATTATAACGTTCCAAGACTTTATCCATGCAAAATTTTTAATGCTCGCATGGAGTTTAGCACGGGAACCATTGGAAGAATTAGAGAATTGAACATAAATTGATGCCATGGATTCTTATAGGTTGGCTTAGATACAAAGGGAAAAATCAANAAAATTTAACAAGCAAAATAAGAAAGGAAAGATGGAAAAAAAAATTAACACGGAAATAAGTAAGGATAGATGGAAAGAAAAAAAGAAAGATTTGCAAAGAAAATTTATGTCTCATAGGTGAATTTTAAATGTTAACAAAATTAAAGGAGAAAAAAAAAATAATAAATAAAAGATTTGAAAAGAAAAATTAATTAGAAGATAACAAAATGGAGAGAGAAGAGAGGCCAAAATATTGTTAACAAAAGGAAAGAAAGAAAAGATGAAATACATCCAAGAAGAAAAAAATAAATAAATAGAGAGGGGAGGAAAGAATTAAAAGAGAAAATAAAGAGAAGGCAAAAATACAAAATCAAAAGAAAAAAATAAAAA